>NC_134244.1:34775539-35018039 GCF_965152275.1 Natator depressus | reverse complement strand
GTTTTATTCCCTTTTCCAGGTTGGTTTTGGTAGTATTTCCTTGTACTAAATAGGACAGTGGCATAATGTGAATAAATCTTGGAGGTTTAATGTGCTACCACACAGTTATTAAAATCCAATAAAGTAACAAAACTGAAAGCATATTGTTAAACATTCTAATATAATGATCATTCCCTGAGTAGTTATTTTGTTGTTAATCCACCAGTTAAGCTATAGGACCTAATAATATTTGTTCAAGGCTTCTGATTGTAATTTAAAAGGGATTTAAAAGTGGATAATTATCGAAGTTTAAAGAATTGTTCATTAAAAAAAAGCTCACATTAATTAAAAGGAGAGAAAGGGTGTGTTTTTGTTTTAGTGGAATCTTTAAGTTATATAAATTGTATTTGTTTTTTTCTTCAATAGCTTGCTAGCTCAAGTATGGAAGATGTGTGTCAAATCAGTAACTTTGCATCAAAGGAGAAGATAAAATTACTTTTGTCTTTAAGACAATATTAATAAGATACCAAAAAAACCCCACCCCTCTCTTAACTTACAAAGCAGAGATGCCTTAATATTATGGCCACTATGAAAATCTTTACTAATTAATGTTACCACTGTATTTGTAGTGTTTCCTATGCTAAATACAGGTAACGTTGTGGTAATGTCCATTACTTCTAATATATGCAAGATCACCTTGAATGTCTTTACATTAATCATATATGATTGAAAAATTTGCAACAAACAATGCTTATAGGCTTCCAGTGCCAAAGCCATTTAAAGAAACAATGGCAGCCTTGGAGTAATAGTTTTGATAACTTTGTGAATGTAGATCTGTGGTGACAAAAATGCGGGTAAGGGAGAGAAACAGAGTTGGAAGTCAAACTTTTCTGACAAATAGGAAGCTAGTGCAGGGCATTTGGGATTGGGGGTGGCATTTAACCGGAGCCCTGGCTTGGGGCCGGTTAAGAGGTGCAGTGCTGCAATAGGAATTTAGGATGTTGTATGCCTTAGTCAAACACAATGCCTCCCAGAGCTTAGTGGAGCAGGGGCACTGCAAAATCCTTAAGAGCAGTTGGTGCAATGCCAATTTTCCCTCTGCATTCAGCTACCTCCCCCTGGCCAGTGCAGGAGGGATACAGGGCCACAACCAGTCCCATTCACCAACACTCCAGGACCTTTGCAGAGGCTAGTGCTCTCAGGATTATGGAGTCCTTATGTTCATCTCCTGTGTAGTGTATTTGATGGGTAAGAAGAGGCTCCTTGCCTTGCACTCTGGCCCATAAAAAAAGGGGGGAATCTTGAAGTTTTCAGTCATTTATACATATATATTAAGATTAGATTGAAAAGCGGGGTATATGTTTGGTGTTGTAAGGGATACTGATCCTATCTGGAGTCAGCATATCTTGTAAAAATAGCCGACTGAATGCAAAGTTGGTGGGTTTGTTCCCTTTGCAAACAGGCCTGAAAATAGCTATGAATAGTGCACCAGCACTGATTTGCTTCTTTTGTTCGAAATCTTAAGGACTAAACTCTGTTGGGGGTCATATCCTTATGTGAGATAATCCTGTACAGAGGACTTAGTTCTGTTATTTGATCTGTTACACCATTGTAAATTCAGAATAACTTGGGTGATCTCAGTGGAGCTATTCTAGATTCTTCTAAATATATTGAAAATTTTGTAGAGCAGTAATTTGTGTCCCAGTATCTGATTATAAAAAGAACAGGAATACTTGTGGCACCTTAGAGACTAACAAATTTATTTGAGCATAAGCTTTTGTGAGCTACAGCTCACTTCATCGGATGCACGCCTGATTATGTATTCAGAAATGATGGTAAAGTGAACAAAATAATATTTGTGAAACATCAGTGAATAGTTACAAATGTAAATTCCCTCGCTAAGAAATCATGCATTTCAGTTTATTATAAGTAATTCATATTCACCAAACATATAAACTATGTACTTGTTTTTGGTTTATTAATTTTGTTGAGTTTAGATTGATTTCCCTGCACTACTTTCATGTGGATAATCAGAAGAAGAGGAACAAATAAGCAAGATGCCTTCAAGTACATTTGCATTATTATGAGTAATTCCAGTTGACTACTGCTCTACAAAACCAATAATAACTACTGTGTTAATAAAAAGAGGGAAATAACTCGTGTTTATGCCAAGCTAAATGAACTGATGTCTCCTAATCCATTTTTAGAGAAAAAGTTTTTTTAATTACAGTACTTAGCACTTTGCTTCTCATAATTAAACAGTCAACACTATATTATACTTGGAGATTGACGCACTGGTGTCCACAAACAGAACAGATTAATGTAATGTTTTGCTACCTTTGACCTTGTATCCTTGAGTCTCTTGATTCTGTGTCACCAAACATAGTACTGTAATAGAGTTGTGCTCTAGCTAATAGCATGTGCTATTCTGACTGTCATGCTCCATCATTGTAACTTACTGCATGAGGTCCCCAAAGTACCCCCCCCCCCGAGTCATATCAACAAAACCTAAAAGTAAGCCTTAAAATGGAAATTCTTCATTCAATGCATGCAAAAGCAATCTGATGTCCAACAGCTGGTTATACTGAAAACACCAGGCACATTTAAATGCACACGTTGTTAAAACCCCATTGGTAAATGTCATTCACAAAGCACAGCTCAACTCATAATTTTACTCATATGATTATGATTTCAAAATGGGGTGTCAAAGTGCCATTTCTGCATTTGATAACATGATCTGCAAAACACTGTATTTATGATTGACAAAGTATTTTCTATGTCTCAAATGTGTTAGTTTTCTTTACCTATTTTTTCTATTTTTCACTAATATAACTAGGGAGACAACATTGTCTAGTGGTCAAATCATAGGGGTATAAATCAGCAGCTCTGAGTTCTGCTTCTACCCCTGCCACTGACTTGGTGTGCACCCTTGGGCAAGCCATTTAACTGCTGTGTGCCTGAGCTGTTCCCATTTTACAGACAGGGAAACTATCTGACAGGGGTGTTGTGAGGTTTGTTACATGTTTGTTATCCTCAGGTGAAAGAGTGCCATCTAAACACAAAGAAAAATTAAACATTTTAGACAATGCTAAATCATCTACTAGGCAAACACTTATTAAGCAGCATGCATTAACATCTTATTGTCCTCGCCCTGTGTATGATGGCAATCATGGTTCTATATCCTCTTTTTTCTGGGACTAGCCTTATGATTTTCAAGTTGTAAGTGAATTCTCCAAAGATATCACACAGCTGGCAAAAAACTAAAAGGAATTAAAATTCCTGGGAACTATACAGTATGTGGTGCAGTCATGGAAAAAAAAAAAAGAATAGATAACTATTTCAGAGTGAAGGGAAGACCAAAAAATATTTAAAATCAATGAGTCTCTTTAAAATCCATTGTAAACTATAATCAGGTTTTATTTTGAAAGGGAGGCTACATCTTTATTACTGGCTACCTCTCCCTTTTGTTAACAATCTTTTATTTTTTCATAACTGAAACATAATTTTGAAAGAAAAAAAGCCCTACCCTTGTGCATAGCCTACTGCCAGATCTTTGCAAAATCATATTAAAGATGATTTTAACACAAATGGAGATTTTTTTTGTTGATGTCAACTTTAATGTTTGAAAATACCTTAAAAATCTGCACAATGTACAAATACTTTCAAGATGAAGAGTCAATATAATACCTAGACTAGGGTCTCGGTCTGAGACCATCGGCAGTGGTATAGTGCAATATTCCCTCTAATTTTTTTCATCCATGTGCCGACTAAATTTTGTTATGTGCACCGAGGTACGTGTGGATGTGCGCCACCAGGAGAAACAAAAAACCTAGATATATTATATATTTTTAAAAGGTTACCGTAGGGATAATTACTCCAGCCAGGACAGGTTAGGCATTTTAGAACTCACTACTCAAAGAATTAAATGTAAATATGTGAGGGAAATAAAAATTATGAAATGCATAAAGCAGTGCTGGGGAAGTCTCTGAGAGACTGTGCGCTGTCTCTTTAAGGTAAAGGCACTCTCCACCTGGAACAGCATTCAGACCTCAGACCCTCTCCTGCTTGGAGTCCTGAGCGAGGCTGTCTTGTCTCCCCTGTTGGGGTACGGAGGCGTGGGGAGGGGGACACCCTGACATCAGCATTCCCCGTCACCTCCCCTCCTGCCAGTGGGAGGGTCCCTGGAGCAGCAGGGGCTCCAAGGCAGAGGGCAGGAGCAACTTGGCTGCAAAGCAGTGGTGGGGGAGGGGCACCTGAATACATGCTGCTGGCTGGAACTGAGCAGCTCTGCTAATCAACTGCGCAGCACTTCAGTCACTGCTTGGGTGGCTGCCTCACTGCGCAGCTTACAGGGAACACAGGTGTAGTTTACTGGTGCCTCTTTCATGCTGCCATCTTGTTCTCCAGAGTCTAAAGTTTCAGTCAAAGCAAAAACAACAACAAAAAAGTAGGTTTCTAGGTGTTGTGGTTGTTGAGATGGGTCTGAAAAAACTATATGCCAAGAGTAACTGATGCAGGGATATCTGCATGCATTTGCACAACCTGAGACAATAACTCTGAGGTGTGAGCCCACCCATTCCTTCCATTGAGTGCTAAGTCACCTGTCCAACAATAATACTTTAAATGACAGCATTGTTACCAATTTCACTGCTTGCCAAAGCAAGTAAACAAGGAAAGGGAACATTTCCTATTATGAAGAGATGCACAATCTAATGACAATCTTTTTGGCACCATAAGCAAGTGGACACAGGAAAGTACTGCCACTTCCCCCTACCCCAATACATAAAGAAAAAGCCAAGCTCAGAGAGCCTAGTAGAGCCCAGGATGGCATCTAACTTTCTCCCTCCAGGCAGAGGTGAGTTCAAGAAGCCCAGTTGGTCATACAAGCCTCACCAAGGGGAAGCCAAGCCTAAGAAGCCCAGAAAGCATGCTTGATTATATTTTGAATATCTATATTATTTACTGTGAATGGCGCCTCATGTGGGTGGATCTTGGAAGAGTACCACTATCCTTCCCCACCGCCCCCAGTTGGGACCATGAATATGGTCATGGTGTTCTTTAAATACCATAATCATGCTGTGTGTGTGTGTGTGTGTGTGTGTGTGCGCACACGCACGCATTTAGATACACACACACACACACACACAAATATATGTAAGCAAACAGAATTTCAGAATTCTACTACTTCAAGGATTTTATGCCTGGATAATCTTTATTTTACCACAAAACCAAAGGTTTAAAAGGATAAACATCATACGTCCAATTAAACCTAATAAAAGCAAGTTGGATAGTTACTGATGTGCCCCACTTCTAAAACAGTAGCTTTTGTAGTATGCTAAGCAGGTAAATATTTACCCAGAAAAATGTAATTTTCTTTTCATTTATTTAGAAGCAGTATGTTATAGACCCTGATTTCCAATTTTCTTTTTCCAGTTAAAGCTGGCACTGTGATCTCAATTTTTTTATCTTTCTAAGCTTGAAATTTCATAGCTGAATTGAATTTATGTTTGACAGTGGTGAACAACATATTTTTCCTAGTGTTAATTAACTCCATTTCCTCTTGTGATACACATCACATATCATTTCTTAATTAAAGAGAAGCCTATATACGGCATAATATCAACAAACACTATTGATACTATAGCTGTTTTCAGCAATATCTTTCACGACAAGAAAAGAAAAACTTTTCTTGGAAGTATGAATTTAAATGTAATTACTAATAATTTCATCATAATTATTAAGATGGCAATTTATTTATTCCTAATTTAGTCTCATAATGAACTGCTTCAGTAAATGACAAATGATTCCATTAGTTAAGAATCTAAAGATTTCAATTTACATCTGAATGTTGGTGACTAATTTGTCAAGCTGAGGCTTTTGTTTTAGAATTAGGATATTTTGCTATGCTCTGTGAATAAAATGTCTGAGGTCTTAAATATTAATCTCTCCGTTTATTGAAAGAAGATACTTTTCATCCTCCAAATGCTTTTAGCATGCATTTTTTATATGAACTTTGAAAATGTTTTGCTCTTGATATACCAGAAGGTGTTTGTTCCAAAGCATCACAGAATTGTCTCTTTCACTAATGCATGCAAATACCAGCTTGTTTCTAAAAGTTTCTATTGGAGAACAGGGCTTTGCTGTCAGCTAAAGTAAAGGGATTACATCAGCATTCGGGGGAAAAAATGTTCGTTTCCTCCTAACTCCATAGTCTATGTTCAATCAACCTATAGCTAATGGAAGCCCTCCAGTGCTAAGCAATAAACAAACACAGTTGGGCAAATAGTCCAAAATCAAATCTGGTATATAAGGTGGACAATACATAGTTAGTTCTATTACAGAACCCTCCCATGGGGACTGGAGCTGCTTCTGAACCCTTCTCATTACACACCAGCACCATCTGTAGCCAGCCTGAACCTTATTTGGGAATTTATAAAGTACACGGAAAAAATAGAGTAGAAATCAAGAGCCAGAGAATCCTATTTCAAGTTTAAATTTTGCTTGTGAAAGATCATTTGGTTTTAGACTCAGCAAACAGAAGGCCCTCATCACTCACAATGAGCTGCACATGTAACAGGGATTACTTCAGATCAGGGAGATTGAAGGTAATTGCTACTTTCCACAGGGAGATATCTAGTACTAGTGCAGCTTGAGAGAGATACAGTACAACGCCAATAGCTACAACACCTCCACCCCAAAGCAAATTGGAGCCACCTTTTCACTGTTCCGGTCTTTCCTTTTTTTAACAATGATGTGAATTATAAATGAAAAATGTATCAGAACAGCACAAGTTTCCTTTAAATATATGGATGTGTCGTGTTTAAAAAACAATATTTCAAGGTCAATTAAAAAAATCCATGATGTAAATATTATATTTTGCTGATCAGCTAAAAGTGGTTTAAATAACTATATATATTATTATTTTTATTATACTGCAATTACACCAGAAGGTCCTGACCAGGAATCAGAACCTCAGTGTGCCAGATAGTGTATGTGCATACAGTGAAAAGATGGTCTCTGCCCCAAAAGAGCTACAGTTGAAGTAAAGTGCTAAATTTATCCTTGGTGTTTCTCTGGGCTTGTCTACCCCCCGTGAGGGTGTAATTTCTAAAACGCACTAATGTGTTACACAATAATTGATCTGTGTAGACCCTACTGGTGCTCTATAACATAGTACTATTTGAAACAGTACTACATTAAAGTGCACTAGGAAACCTTTAGTTTGCATCAGCAGGGTCTATGTGGACCAATTAATGTGCAATATGTTAGTGCACTTAAATCACATCCCCATAGAGTGCATTACCCCACCATGTAGACAAACCAGAATTTTCTTCATTTTTCTGTTTGGTTATAATCTCAATTAATAAATTATCATCATGAGCTTCTTCTCTCTGCACAAAGTTCAGATTCTTGATTTAGAATGCATCTATTTTGAAAATGTTGTCCTTTCACTAATTTATTAATTTAATTAAATGTACTGATTTCTCCAGATTTATAAATTACAACTACAGGTGCCCATCCAGTGTTCTGGACACCTGTCCCATGAAGTAAAAATTACAACAAAAAACATGGAGGTGGTTTTAGTGGGAGCTCCCTAGGGATTGGTGCTAGACTCAATGCTAGTCAATATTCTTATCAATAATCTGGAAAAAACAGGAGCATCATGATTAGCAGCAGGGAGGCGGTTTTACCTCTGTATAAGACATTAGTAAGACTGATTCTAGAATAATGCATCCAGTTCCATTGTCTACCTTTCAAAAAGTTTGTCGAAAAATTGGAGCAGGTACAGAAAAAAGCCACAAAAATTATTTATGTGCTGGGGAAAATGCCTTACAGTGAAAGACTTAAAGAACTCAATCTGGTTATCTTATTTTTTTTAAAAAGAAAAGCTTGAGAAGTGTCTTGATTATAGTGTAAAGTATCTTCATGGGGAGAAAATACCAAGTACCAAAGAACTCTTTAATATAGCAGAGAAAGGCATAGCGAGAACCAAACAAATTCAAATTAGAAATAAGACACATTTTTAATAGTGGACATTAACCATTGGAACCAACTACTAAGGAAAATAGTAGATTCTCCATCTCTTTACATCCTCAAATCATAGCTGGATACTTTTTCAGAATTTTTTTTTTGTCCAAACAGAATTATTGGGATCAGCATAGAGGTAATTTGGTAAAATACTATGGCTTCTGTTGGGGTGAGAGCTTGCACCTGACCTGAAGAAGAGCTCGAAAGCTTGTCAGTCTCATCAGCACAAGTTGGTCCGATAAAAGATATTATCTCAACCACCTCATCTCTCTAATATCCTGGGACTGACTTGGCTACAAACAACACTGCATATGACTTGTGTTATACAGGAGTTCAGGCTAGATGATCTAATGGTACTTTCTGGGCATAAAATCTAGGACTATAAACAAAGGAATGCCCATATATCAACTTCTGTAAGCTCCAAAATTGAGGGTCTCTCACAGGGAACACCCTGCCAGTGGCTCCTCTTTTATATTGCGGGAGCTCCAATTCAAACACCTCAGCTTCTTTCAGTAGTAGCAGTATTCATGAGAAGAAAGGCAGACCAAAGGCAAGGATCATTGTGTAGACACTCTTCTCTGGAAAAAAATGTTATAGACTGCAAATAATGGAACTATTGCCTGTAGGAAGAGCATTTTCCTTCTAAATGAAGAAATTGACACAGATGAATCTCAGCTCTAAGGTTTTGTAATAAGCACTTGGGGTATTTTAGATGGTCTTGTCTTTGCCCAAAAGGAAGTAGTTCTTGAGACGAGTTTACTGAAAAAGAACCATCTAAAAGGCTAATTCAAGATCTATTGATGTTTTTCAATGTTTTAGTATTGTGCATCACAAAACACAATTTTTGCAGAATTGCTTTCCTCTCTGTTCTCTTGTCAGACTGGTAATATAGGTCTATATTGCGGTCTTCCACATCAGATGCAGTGATGCTGCAGGTAGCTTTGCGGTATTGTGGAGGATATGGCACAGACATTCCATAAAAAACATGCTGCTTTCTTTTTTAGCACCCTGCTTTCAGCTGAACTGAAATGACCCACACTGACAGAATTATCTGTAGAAAGCCCAACCAGTATTTTCCCATGATATGTGGTTAAACTCCAGTATTTCATCAGTTGCAGAAATTTTTTCAATGCTACTTTTTAGGCATTTAGACAAAAATTCCGTGACTGTATCGTTGTGATTCATATACTGATATAGATAATGTTTGCCTTTTCAGAGTTAAAATCATTCAAATAATATGTAGTTACTGAAAAATAATTCATTCTCCACTCTTGGTGTTAGGTTGCTCAGAAAGTAAGGAGTAAATGCTCATTCAAAATTCATGAAGAATTTGTCCGAGCACAAGCATAGCCCTTGACAAATCACAGTGTCAAAACAATTTTTTCTTAGCATTGGTTGTAGGTGATCAATTAATCTGTTAAATACATTATGCTATGCCAATAAATTGGTTGCCCTCACTTCAGTGCATGTCACCTGATTATTGTGAGGCATACAGAAGCTGAATATAAGTTGTTTATTCAGGTCCCTAGTTTGTTTGTGGGATGCAGCTGCTATATGTTCCCAGACATATTTGTTTCCTTGATGAGAACAGCTTATATTTTTGTGGCACACACTACACATGAAGCATGTTTCCTTTCCTGTGACTGGTTTATGAAAGCCTACTCTTTCACCTAGTCATTCTGGAGCTTCATTTTATTCAGACTGCTGATTTTACCAGATTCTGAATCTTTTAATATGCGTGATATTAAAAGGTGCATGGTTGAGGATATCATCACAATTGATGGCTGTACTGGAAACCATTGCCTTCCTCTACAGTTCATGAATAACTAAGATAGTGAACACATTTGGCATACAACTAATGAGCAGCGTCCAATATGACTACAGTCAGGTACCCATCTGAGCCACTCGCTGCTCCTCTCCATCACCACTCTTATCCACCCTGCAATCTAACCCATACCAGTTGTCCACACATTCACCCTATGAGGTAAAGAAACTGCCTTGGGCAGGACCATAGAGCTTGAAGAACTGTGCTGAGAGTGAAGAGCTGCAGTAGCTATCCCATTGCCTAACCCTGACTATGCAGCTAGCTCTCCCACTCACTAAGGAGTAACAAGAGCACCTGACAGAGATGGCGGCTCTGGGGAAAGATCAGTACCCCTCATGAAGATGGCTGACTTAAGGGGGTCAGAGGTGCTCAAATGCTTGAGATGAATAGCTTTATGCTGGAGACAAAATAGTGAAATGCTTGAGTGTCCATGAAATAGCTGAAGACTAGGTAGGTCTGCAGACGCTCCCCACTTCACACCAAAAAAGGTGCTGTTGTGAGGTTGCATATTACTAATACGTAATTATTTGTACAAAATACACTACTGTACATTTGCTACACTTTCTGAAGCATTATTAAATGAAAACTAATTTGTCAAATAAAGTACAGTTTGTGATCCACTGCCTTTGTTTTTTCATTTTTGTTAACTTACTTTCTAAATTGCAGAATATGCTGATTCATAATAGTTCCCTCTGTCAGCCGCAGTTTGCAAGGATCTTCTCTGGGTGTGCTTTCTCTCACTCACACACACGAGTTCTCTAGGCTGTACAAGTAAACATTTTATTTCTTCATATATCTTTAGTATTTTTTTTACTTTAACAGAGGATATTATTTGAAGTATTGACCAAGTATTGCTGGACCCTCTTAATTCAATCCTCAACCCTCCCTCATCTGCCATGTTTGCAATAGTCCAGTTTAAAAAAAAAAAAAAACCCCACAAAGTCTATTTTCCACATTTCTTTTTTTCTACTTGCTATCGTTTAAAAAGCAGCTTTGTGAACCTTGTTCATGGCTTTCCCAGATTTTGCTGTTAGCTGCCAAGTCCCTGTCAGATTGAAATTGAAACGGCAGAAAAAAGATTTTCCACATACTTTTTCTGCAATTTTTTTCTGTCTTTCACCTCTAATGAAATGACCTTTATCTGCCCCCTCATCCTAGACTAAGCAACATTGAGTTTTGCACCCTAAATTTCAAATATTTTATTAAATTAGCTACAAAATGGTATTTAAAAATGAAAAGAGGATGATATAAACAGTTTGTCTCTTGGCAATGAGACACCATATTTAGTTGTAATTTTGAACTGTTCACTTGAAAGATAAAGGACTTTCTACTTGAGAGACCCTAATTCCTACTCACGATTAGTCCAAATATACATAATATTTTACTGTCACAAATAATATAAATACATAACGTGAATCAGGGTTTCTTATACTGTCTATATGTGTAATATGTAAATGTTTTATGAGACTCCTTTTATCAGTGTGTTTTAACCTATGATAATGTAGCATAGAATAATTGCACTGGTATTGAACAAATAAATTCACCTAGCTACTCCAATACAGTACCGGGCTATTGTACCTTAATTTAATACATATAAAAATTACCTATTGACATATACTGTCTGAAAAAGACAGACTTACCAACTCATTCTTTTTTTTTAATATCTTACCCAATGTTCAACACTTGACTCTTGATGAAATGTGCCTTAAGTGCCTTGTTCCACTACCTAATGTGCCAATATTTCCTGCTACATTAATTTTTCTCTTCTTTAATGGAAAAGATACTCACCAGCATAAACATCTCTAAAGTTAATGGTAACAACATACTTAAATAAGTAGCAGATGCACAAGGGAATCTTGGGTTAAATGTATGAGAGGCACAGTGTCATAATCCCATCTGTGAACTACTTTACCCATTATTAGTGTGTAGCAAAATACACACTAGTAATAATGAAATCTCCCTAACTCTCAGGTTTCTGGACTGGGTCAGCCTATCTCTAACACTGTATGTATATGTAAAGAAGCCATGAATTTGAAGAAATTCTACCTTGTAGTTGTGGTGGTGTATCACACTTCTATAAAAGTGTGCATGGATGGAGGGATAAATAGATTGATAGACTAGATACATATTTTTGTGTGAGTTTTGTGCTTATTAAAGAAAAAGATGTAATAGGACTGGCTAGAACGACCATGCTTACTGCAGGTAGGCACTATGCAGTTTTACCCACATGGTCCTCGTGAGGTATTTTAATCCTGACTTCCACACCCCTGGGAGTTCCAGTCATGGACCACTCTTGAGATGTCCAACTTTAATAAATTCATTCGTAGTTTTTTCATGTCATCAAATGTCTAGACAGTGTTTAGGATTAGACAACTTTGTTTACACCCATGACCTAAAACGGGATTTGAGAACTTTAGTTTCAGATGTGAAAGTCTGGTATACTAAATCAAAACATAATTTTAGCCTGTTAACGAGTTTCTTCTAATCACCTTTCCAAATTAGTGTTTCAGAAACAAAATGCACAACAAGTGCAGTGCTGCTATAATATTTATTTGGATGAACTAACAGAAACCGTGTATGGCTTTGGAGGTTTTTGTTTCAATATGCCTCATAGCTGATATATCTAAACTCAGGCCCTACTGAGTGTTGGAGTGGCATTTGAAAGGGTTTCTTAGTTCACAGAGGGTTGGCGTTGCTTTCAATGACACTAAACTGGGAGGAGAGGTAGATACGCTGGTTGCAGATGACATTAAACTGGGAGGAGAGGTAGATACGCTGGAGGGTAGGGATAGGATACAGAGGGCCCTAGACAAATTAGAGGATTGGGCCAAAAGAAATCTGATGAGGTTCAACAACAAAAAGTGCAGAGTCCTGCACTTAGGACGGAAGAATCCCATGCACCGCTACAGACTAGGGACCGAATGGCTCGGCAGCAGTTCTGCAGAAAAGGACCTAGGGGTTACAGTGGACGAGAAGCTGGATATGAGTCAACAGTGTGCCCTTGTTGCCAAGAAGGCCAATGGTATTTTGGGATGTATAAGTAGGGGCATTGCCAACAGATCGAGGGACGTGATTGTTCCCTCTATTCAACATTGGTGAGGCCTCATCTGGAGTACTGTGTCCAGTTTTGGGCCCCACACTACAAGAAGGATGTGGAAAAATTGGAAAGAGTCCAGCGGAGGGCAACAAAAATTATTAGGGGACTGGAACACATGACTGATGAGGAGAGGCTGAGGGAACTGGGATTGTTTAGTTTGCGGAAGAAAAGAGTGAGGGGGGGATTTGATAGCTGCTTTCAACTACCTGAAAGGGGGTTCCAAAGAGGATGGATCTAGACTGTTTTCAGTGGTAGCTGATGACAGAACAAGGAGTAATGGTCTCAAGTTGCAATGGGGGAGGTTTAGGTTGGATATTAGGAAAAACTTTTTCACTAGGAGGTTGGTGAAACACTGGAATGTGTTACCTAGGGAGGTGGTGGAATCTCCTTCCTTAGATATTTTTAAGGTCAGGCTTGACAAAGCCCTGGCTGGGATGATTTAGTTGGTGATTGGTCCTGCTTTGAGCAGGGGGTTGGACTAGATGATCTCCTGAGGTTCCTTCCAACCCTGATATTCTATGATTCAATGCTTTTAGAATCCTTTATTGAATGTTTTACTTGTTTCTTCTGTGAAATGTCTTTGAAAAAACTCCACAAAACAACAAAGACAAGATCAATAATTTTCTAACATATTTGATACTCCTCAGATTGCTAAATATAATCCAGTTGGTTGAAAGATGGTTATGAGACTAAACAGTTTGCAACAAATACAAATTAAATTTGCCCAACTGTTTTGCTGGCCAATAGATTTTTTATTTGTTTGTTTGTCAGGGGTGAAAGTAAGATAAAAGACTTACCGGTATTGGGTCCCGGCTCTGGGGTCTCAGGCAGAAGGGGCGGGGTTGGGGTCAGCTTCCCCCAGCCAGCCCTTCCATGCTGCCCAGCCCGTGTCGCCCAGGGCTCCGGTGGCGATTTAAAGGGCCTGGGGCTCCGACCGCTGCAGCGGTGGTGGTGCCCGGGAGCCCCAGGCCCTTTTAAATCACAGGGCCCCGGGGCAGCTGCCCCTTTTGCCCCCCTGTCAGCAGCCCTGCTCTTTAACGTCAGCTCTTTAACGTCAGTTGTGTACAGGCTGGTACCGGTGGCCACTTCATACCGGTATGCCATACCAGACCACTTTCACCTCTGTTGTTTGTTTTACAACTATTGATCTGTGAGTAATGGGCGAATACAAAATCACATGATCCGGTGAGGTAAAACACAGAACTCTTAGCCAGTAGAACAACAGAGTAAAAAGAATGTGTAACACAGGCATCTTAGAGTGACCAGATGTCCTGATTTTATAGGGACAGTCTCGATTTTGGGGGCTTTTCCTTATATAGGCTCCTATTACCCCCCACCCCCTGTCCTGATTTTTTTACACTTGCTATCTGGTCACCCTATGGCATCTATACATCTTCTCTTACTGTAGTTCAGAATTAGGAGCACACTTTCTTGTTCTTTTCTATTTGCTAGGCTTCTCAGGCGTGCTTTAGGGAAACTGCAAATGTGAAAAGTAAAAATGATGTGAGAAAAGTAGCTAAATATATCTCCAGCATTCCTTGTCATAGTGTGTATAGATAGATAGATAGATACAGGTCTTCCAACAACATTCTGCAGAACGCCAAAGGTCTGGTTAGAGTACATATAATCTGTGCTCTATAAGAGGTAGTGCTTAGCTTTGACATCTCAGGAACAGCTCCAGGAAGAAAGTGTGCCTGTCCATTTGCTGGGGATGAGGCGTAGCAGGCACACAGTGCCTGCATACTCTTGATAGGCTCAGATCCAGGCGTGTAATGAGGTGGCCTTACTCCCCTTGGGCTCCTGCATACTGTGTAGGCCAAACCACAGTCTAGCTCCAAAATGTTGTAATTTTATATGAACGCTCTAAAAGATAAGAAAAAAAGAGAAATAGTTTGTTTACAGTACTTTAAGCAAGCCATGCACATCTGGGATACTCTCCGCTATCCTGAAGTGGCAGCAGGACTATGAAACACCTTTCCCAATGTTGCTGGGCCATTTCTGGGCCATTTCATTTAATTGCCTCTGCGTCAGTAATAACCCCCGAGGAACAGAGGCCCAGGAGCCAGAAGTCATAACAGCAAGAGATGATTTTGTTTCTTTTTTCTTTCCCCTTATTCTGTCTGTGTTTATTCTGTTATTTTCATCATTGCAGACTTCTTGAATTTTCTTATAGCAATAAATCCTTCTCAAACTGGAAGGCAGTAGGTTTTGTTAAATAAGCTCTCAGGTAGGTAGATAGGCACAGTAGGGTCTCTTTTTAAAGGGGGACTAAGTGTACTGTGATATGGGGAGCTGTGTATTCCAGTGGACAGGACATGAAAATGTGCATCAGGATATCTGGATTCTATTTCCTGCTGTGCCATTCATTGAATTGTTGTGTGACCTTAGATTTATAAAACAACGTCACTGCACTTCTACTTCTTCATATGTAAAAACGCCGCTGTGGCTAGTTACCTTTCTTTATGAAGTGTTTGGAGGTCTTCTGGTGAATAGCTCTAAAAATAATGCTATGAATAACATCAGTATGCATTACAAAAATAATCTAATTACAAAAGAATAAATCACCAAAGTATTCTTTGTTTTAAGTATCATACATATAATGAACATTAAATCATACTTTATATTAGGGCTACACTTATTAATAGTGTATAAAGGGTAAATAAAGATTAATACATACTTAAATAAATGGTCAATCAGTAGTTATACATTGTTATAGAATATAACTGGTCAATAGGTGGCATATAAGCATGGATTATACCCATAACCTCCTTAGCTGTTAAGCTTATAACCATCTGGAACACATACTACTTATGGCTGTAATATGCTCATTATATCTGTTAATCATACATAAACTGTTTATAAATGGAAGCTTAATATAATGGTGATCAAAACTAGAATATCAACCAGACAGAAAGCTGCCATCTTGAAAAAATAAGTAATTTTATGTTTCATAATGAAAGCAACACTTTTAGAAGTTTGCACATTGCTAGCCCAGCTTCATGGAAACTTCTAAGAGAACTGGGCCTCTGACATGGGAAAAGCTTCAGGATACACGCCCATCAGCAAACCTCAGGATCTTCCTTCACTATCTCACGCACCCCATACCATACTTGTAGATGTCATCTGGGGTCAACCGTGCCCTTTGCTCTGTTCCCCTCCCATTTTGGTGATCAGATCATTGGAACTGCCAAGTAGGCCTGCATATCCCACAATCCATGAAAGGGTTTCTTGGGTGATAGTAGCCTTACTACATCCTGCAAAACTGAGCCAGGAAATAGTCTAGCTACAGAAGGAGAAACTGCTCCACACACTTAGTCCTCATATGCCCTAGATTGCCCCACAGCAATGGATGAGGTTTCCATTAATATAGTGTAACATTTGTATTTTTAAATCAATCTGATAACTGCAAGTCCAAACAGATAGTTAGATCCCAATTTCCATCCATAATCTTTGAAAAGTGTTTTAAGACCAGGCTACATGTATACAAATTGTAATTATCTAATGTAAGGAAAAAACATTAAAAACAAATACACAGTATTGTTACATATTATTAATATAAAGAGGAGATGAATATAAAGTTTTAATGAGCATGTGCCAGTAAGTGTTATGCTGGGGAAACATCTGATTAGTTTTCCTGCTTGGTGATGGGAGCATAGTCCCAGGTGTGTATGGTGCAAGGAATTCTAAGTTTGAAGGCACAGTTGTTCTATCCACAGAATGATTAGCAAGTTAGACTGCAGGTTGGGGTTTTTGGGGCTACGAAGGATTAGCTTCTTTACTTCTCAAGACAGTAGCTTCTTTACTTCTCAAGACAGTAGCTTCTTTACTTCTCAAGACAGAGATTCCTGACAGGAAAAAACCATTTTCAAGATTTCGGCTATTGCTCACTTTTGGTCAGGCTGGAAGTACTGTGAGAACATTTTTTTCTCATGGTATTTTGGCACTTCAGGTTTTGGCCAGAACTTGCAAGTGTGAAGTTGCCTGAAAATTAGTATGAACGCTATTGGAACTTTTCAGTACCATAAAAATTGTTTGGTTCTAGAAACAGGCAATAGTTGGGGGCTTAGGGAGGTAGGTTGGTAGTTTTTCTGAATGAGTTTGCCTATGGGAAATCAGGTTTGTTGTTTTCTAAAGAAGGTTACTACATTTCCAATAAACAATAGGTGCAGTACTCAACTGGTTATTAGTGGGGTTGCACTAGCGTAGGCCTGGCTGGATTATCTGTTTGTGCTGTGGGTGTGTAGGGTCAATTTTTGGCCCTTGGAGTCAGGATAGAACAATCCACCAGAGTGAAGAGGCTCATTAACATGCTCTCAAAGGAAGGCTCCAGCAGCACCAACCGAAAATGGCTTGGCAGTCCAGAGACATTTTCTGTTGAATGACTGAATAATTCTTCCACATGCAAAGCCAAGATCGCCTTCTGTAGATCTCTGTAAGTAAAGAGCCCCTTCGTTTGTAAAACTCATGGAATGAAAATTGCTGTTGTGCTAACTGGTTACTAGTTCTGAGCAACACACACAAACAAATATGTGCCACATAAATACCATATAAATACTGGATATTGCAGAAGGCACCATGTAATGAAAAACATTGTCATAGTTAAATAGAAAAAAGCAACATTGTGAATGGCTAACTAATGCTTAATCACATGGAAATCCATGTCATATGCATGAATTCCCAGAAAATTTATTTTAAGCAGTGTTCTGAAAATTGCTTGTTTAGTATGAGTACCACTAGAAAACATTATTTCACAAGCAATTATTGGAATAACAGAGATAGGTTGAATGAATGAATCATTATAATAAAACTCTTCTTATTGACATTACTCTGATTTTTTCCAAATAAAATCTAAAAACTGCTTTTCTTTAAAAAAATAATATAAAACATTGCCCCTTATTGAGATGTCAGCTATAAGTACATACACAGCAATATGCGTCCGAGTATTCCACAAGTTCTGGCAATGACTAGATATATTGAAGTGCCCTTTGCTTTGCCTCAGGCCCTTAGTGCCTCCAGCTGGTATATTATTGGCTGATTTACTGGGAAAATAAAGATTAGATATACATGAATGAACATTTTTGTTGCTCCTAATCAGCAGAAAATAGAACATTTCCTGTCTCTGAAGCAGCAGATACTCTTTATAAATCTGAAACACTTATGATCAGCAGTCAACTTGTGAGCTGACATGTACTGTAGCCTGAATTTTGTTGGTATTACATTTAAAATGAGGTAGTCATGTAATTATCAAAATGAATTTATGCCTCAAATAGCCAAAATTAAATTCCATAATTGCAGTGGAAATTAGGTGGGTGAATTAAGCTCAGATGCTTTCTCTGGTTCAATTTTTCATTGCAGCAAATTTGAGCTGTATCCAGGATGTGTAAAAAGATGAAAGAACCCACACCATTCCTCCATATCAAAATGTTTTGGTAATCATTCTATTTAAATAGTAACATTTTATTTTTTTAAGCACTTAGTATCTTGATCAGAATCCATATTCATGGAGGTCTGCTGTAATCCACTTTACCACTTAATGTTGCAATTCAAATGTTCAGTAAGAAGCAAAGCCCTCCAGAATAAAGCATGAATATTACCGTGTGGGGCTGTAAAGAGAAGACTATTAGAATATATCACCAACACACTAGGGGACCATTTAGTGCACTGCTCTAAATACATCATTTAATTACAATGGAGACATTACTTCATGTTTCTACTGATGTAAGTATTATTAGAATTCATGATATTCGCAGGCTACTGTGGGCCATTACATTGGCCATAAGCTATTCCATAAGATTTACTACTAAAGGCCCGCAAGGGTATTTGAGCATTCATGGATTCTGTGGCAGTAGGCTTTTATCTAAGACACATAAGTGAGGGACAACCGAGTTATTATCTCTAAGAAACATAGCTTAATATTTTGGATTCTAAAGGTTAAGGTACCATAAATCCTGAATTACTCTGAGATATCACATAAAAAGACATTTTTATTTTATTTTACTCTACTCTGCCTCTTAAAATATTTTATGATGGCAGTTTCTAGAGTTGTTCCATGTTGTTTACATTCAGTCCCTGGATGCATCAAAAACACTGACACAGCATTTCTTTTAAACTGCAGTAATAGAGGCAAACTACATGCAGGGGGATTTTTTCTCCTATTGCTTTTCTCTAACATACATCATTTCCAATTCGCCTTGCTTTGGAGGGTGTCACCACACGCTTTCTTATACTTTCAGAGGTCTTGTTATTGCACTGCTGGACAGCGAGCAGCATGCCCTGGTGGAGCAAGTATGATCAGTGTATGCACTGGAAAGTAAAAATCAAATCTGTCCGTTTGAATCAGAAGACTGATTTTTTCAGGCATTTAAAAATATATTGGTTAAGCTTGTATGATGAAAAAAAGTTTGACACTGTCCCTATAAACATTCTAAAGGCAACTGCATAGCTCTTTGTGTCACGTGAGGGTTCAAATGCATTTCACGTGTAACTGTGAAAACTAATAAACAGTCAGGTTGAAACTTGCTGAATACAATCCAGTATAAGTCAGGTTACCTAGTTCATGGCTAGTGTTAATTATTTGGTTTCTTTACTTAACTAAATTGCAACTTAATTTGAAACTCAACTTTTGCATATTGTAAATTTCAAGGAAACATCAAGTTGTGTCAGCATGACACTGGAACACAGTGATGAGACTGGTGTCTAGTCAGCCAATTTGATTGCTGTTTAGGGAAAACTCCGTCTGAGTTTCATGGGAGTTTGCTTGAACAAGGTCTGGTGAACAGTACCCTACCTTTTCTAGCAAGGGTGCTAGGAGGGGAGTCCAGAAGAACTGTGAGTAGAACACTTAAGCAACAAACAGTGATTTCTCTGGTACACGGGAAAAATAACAAAAACATTGGCCATATGAGTCAGACTAGCTGGTGTCTACTTGGTATGACTTGCTTGGAGTACATGAGTGAAAACCCAAACTGACTTTGATCTTAGTAGTATTACATGGTAATATACTCATTGGATGAATTGTCCTTACCGTTTTCTCCAATACCATATTTTTCCCAAATATAAGTCCAAGAACACCAAAAGATCCAGTCATCAAGAAGGGGAAAGACTCAGATTATCTAAGTCTCTTATCATAATGCAAATAAGTGAACAGTGAGTTTACAGTATTTTGTTTTTTTTTAATTTTTTTATACAAATATAATATCCATGGTTTTTTATGCCTTTTCCCTTAAATTTAATCCCTTAGATTTAGATATAACTGTAGATTAATACATTTATCCTAACTTTTGCTCTAACCTTGTAAATTGATAGCTAATTTAAAGGAAATAAGTGGTCCAACTTTGATCTGCCTCAAAACCTCACTGCAGTGCTTGTACTCTTCCTTTAACAGTTCCAAACCTGTCTAACAGTGTATTTGAATGTTTCAGATGTATGTCATGCACTTTATGGAAATATATTTTTCCACTTGGGTTGATCCGGACCCAATACAAATTTGGGTATGGTGGGCTTTTTGGATCACCCCTCAAGTATATGAAGTATAGCGCACGTGCTTGGGTTACCTTCTGTTCCAGTAGTGCAGTCCTTTGAAGAATGAAATTTTTTTCCTTATGTGAAGATCCAGAGTAGGCCCCTTGACCCATTGCCTGAGTGTGCGCAGTGGCACTAATAGCAAAGGATGAGAGGGCTGCAGCTTTACGTGAATCAGAAGTGCCAGCATCAGGTCTATCAGCATGAGTGGATTGTTTTCAATCTGTTCTCCCACACTGCGTTATGCCACTAACTTGTTCCTCTCCACTATGCATTGCTATGGACCACTAAGGGGAAAATGTCCCATTTTGCTTTGTATGTCAAAAGCAAAAGAGCTGTATTCTCAAAGCAGTCAAATTCTTTAAAATATTTCTTAAATATATGATGAATAAACTTTGTGTTCATAAAACTGCAGCCTAATACCATTGACTTCCGCCAAAAATTCCTCTGGATAACACTCAACAAGCTTCCCCATGCTTTTGTGCCTATGCGCTTTAATCCTGTATGACACATCGCTGCTGTTGCAGCCCTGAACCTACCTATAGGCTGAATTATGCCAAAATGCAGCGTGATGTGAAAATATTGGGACACATTAACAGCGTATAGAATGAAACAAACTCAAATTTCAATATGAAAACTCATATTGCTAGAGATGAAGAGCCGTAACTCACTCTGTATCTAGCTTTTGGAAAGTAATGTAATCACTTGCTTTAGAGGAGTTCTCCTAGCATCTTTTAAGTTCATGCAAACCCTCATCCAGTTGTCTTATCTTTTTTCTCCCCCTTCCTCACTTTCTGGCAGCCCTCACTCTGGTACAATAAATTTGACTGTGGTTTCTTTGTCCAATACGTGTCAACATATTTCCTATTGTAGACCAGTAGGACTCCATTGCCAGGTGGATAAGGACATGACCTACACTGTTCATCAACACCCTACAGGTTTGTTGAATACATGAACAGAGCTTCAGTATGATTCTAAGTACAATTTTATTGCCGTCCAGGAAGATTCACAAATTTTTTGCAATTCCACAAACATACTTTACTTACTGATTTGTTTTTTGTTTTTCTTGTTGAGGAGATGTGAGGGAGAATGTGTAAACTCAGGGAGAGTAAGTTATGTATCAATATATGCTTTTCAGTAGGTGGCACTCTTTCCTCTGAGTCTGTGCTAAGTCAAAACTTCAGCAAATATATGCTCAGGGTCCATGTTTCAGCTCAGACATAAGACAATGTGTGATCATTGAAGACCTATGATACTTTTTTGCAGGAGAATGAGGTGTTATTCTCAGTGTCCTGGCCACTTTCCAACTCTTGTAATTACATGCTGCTTAGCTACGTTTTTCTGTATAGTTTCAAGAGGATAAGTTACTCTTAATATTCCCTTATAAAAGATTACTGTAGGATGTGTTTGAGCAGACTGACTGATGGGTTCTTCATCAGAGATGGCTGAATTTCAGTGGTAGGTGAAGTGATCTTCATCCTCCATAGTCATATCAAACATTTTCGCATCCTTCTTAATGAAAGGTGCCATTCAAATGTACAACTTTAATGATTATTACTTGTGTTTTATCAATAGGGTAATAAAACACCATTACTTTTTCCTGTTGGGTATTCACCTTATAAAGGAAAGGTGGGAAAAACAAAAATTTGACAATCATCTGTATTTGTTTTCATCATTTGTGTGTTGCAGAGTATATTCAAATTCTTATGCAGAATGATTCCCAGAAAGAGGTTTAAAACAGATGTCAAGAAAATTTGGTTAGCTTTGAAAGTAAAGAGAATGGATATGAGAATAGTATACAATTTCTAATGTGAAATTACTATAATCCAAGAGGCCCATCTTTTATATACTGAATACAAAAAAAAAAGTTTGAGCTGGATAGATATTTTTCCCTCATATTGAAAGAAAAAGAGTGTGGCTATATTTATTGATGAACTTTCTACAGTAACATCTCCATTTATTAACACATGTAAAGAAGACAGGGGATAGTGGGAAAAGAGTCGTGGGAAGGACAAGAAGTCAAGACAAATCCTATGCCTCAACATTCTTAGCACTTTTTAAAAGAAACAGCTCATATTATAACTTATAAAGCCTCAACATATAAACAAAAGAGAGCATGCCATGTTGAGTTGAAGTTCTCAATATCAGAACATATCCAGTGGATAAGATACTGGGCTGGGACTCAGGGTACCAAGCTGCTGTTCCTGGATCCCTCCCTGATGTGCTGGGTGACCAGGGGCAAGTCACTTAATTTCTTTCTGCCTGTTTCCCCTTTCACCCTTTGTCTATCTTGTCTTTTTAGATTATCAGCATTTTGGAACACGGACTGTATCTTACTATGTACATGTACAGTTCCTAGCACATTGAGCCTCCAGTTGTGTTTGTGGGGTGCTCGTTTCTACTGTAATGTCACTAATAACATGGTTACATGCGAGCAAACTGGAAAAATGGGCACTTCTACTTGCACAAGCATATTACCTGTAGCCATTTTGTATTTTATTCACATAGTTAAGTCATTTCAGAAAACCTCCCTCTTCTTCTGTCGCTACTGAGGTGCTAACTTAGCAGAACTGGTGTGATTGTCCAGTGTCACCGCAGGAAGTGAAAGGGAGGAGGATTTAGGGGTCTTGCTCCGGGGTCCTTGCCTTTTGAATTTCTCCTTTCATCACCTGTGGTGGCTAATTGTCAATCTCCTTAACTGAAGTCAAGGAGACTTCCAGGCTCAACACTGTTGAGTCTCCTATTTAAATATGCATCTCTCATAAATCTGAAAATGCAATGGATACACAACCACAGATAACACAGCAAATATTAAGAGTTTATAATATCTGGTATTTACACAGTGATGATCCAAGACACATGCAGAGTTGTCCCATAATATCGCCATAACCTTTATCGTAAAGGTCAAGGAATTGAAACTTCAGGTAATTGTTGCAGGTGATAATACACATCATCTTACAAAAGTCAGGAAAATCTCAGGTCATCATGGTGCAAGTTTGCAATCACCAGTCAGTGTACTAGTGCTTCACCACCCATTGGTACTCTTGTCTTTTTTTGTAATGTATTTAGTGCAGTCTCAGATAATGTAGTGGATGACTGTGGATCCAAAGAAGTGTGTATAGACATATGGTATGCAGTGTGTTATGAGGAACTTAGGAAAATATACTTCACATCCTAGTCAATAATTTCTTTAATGTTACAACTAGCCAAAGAAGCCAATATGGCAAACTTTCAAGTATTTCCATATCTTTTCTATGTGTTCATCTTTTAGTTATGAAGCTCATAAAGAATTCAACAATAATGCTACAATGTAATAACAAATGTAAGTCACAGTGTAAGGTCACAATCCTGCAAACACATAAGCATGTGCTTAACTCTATACACGTCATCAGTCCTACTGAATGCAGTGGGATTATCCACATGTGTAAATTTGCAAGATTGGTACTAAAGATGGAAAATATCTATTGCCAACAAAATTAAACATTAAGAAGAAAACAAAAAATTACTCTTAGTCATGCAGGATGAACTACACCTTGTGCAGTAGGACAATGCAAAGCCCTGTGCACCACTTAAGCTTTACCATGCCCTTGAATGGTGTTTCATGGATTTCACCCCAAAAGCATAAATCAATGATGGAGTTAAAGATAAAAGGTCAGATCCTCAGGTGATTTAAATTGACATACAGTAACTCCTCACTTAAAGTTGTCCCAGTTAACGTTGTTTTGTTATGTTGCTGATCAATTAGGGAAGATGCTCACTTAAAGTTGCGCAATTTTCCCTTATAATGTTGTTTGGCAGCCGCCTGCTTTGACCACTGCTTGCAGGAAGAGCAGCCCGTTGGAGCTAGCAGGTGGGGGCTTGGAACAAGGGTGGGCCGGCAGCCGCCCCCCGCCTCTCCCCATCAGCTCCCCGCTCCCCTAAGTTCCCTGTGCGCAGTCGCCCAGCAAGCTATCAATTGCTGGCAGCGCATCTGTCCCTCCCTCCACTGCCATGTGCTGCTCCTGCCCTCTGCCTTGGAGCTGCTCCCGGGAGCCTGCTGCTTGCTGTTCAGGGGAGGAGGGGAAGAGGGGGATTAATGTCAGGGTATCCCCCTCCCCCCTACTCCTGCCCCCCACTTACCCCTTCTCCATCTAGAGCAGGATGGGGACAGGACAGGGCTCAGGGCGGAGGGAGCTTGCTGGCCGCAGCTGCTATCTCAACTTCCTCATCTTT
The DNA here is from genome assembly GCF_965152275.1 of Natator depressus. NCBI lineage: Eukaryota > Metazoa > Chordata > Testudines > Cheloniidae > Natator > Natator depressus. The sequence goes on along the minus strand of NC_134244.1, from coordinate 34,993,377 downwards.
TTAAAGGCAAAGTTCTTAAAATGGTGTCAGCATACTTAAAGGGGCAGTGTGCATCTCTCTCACACACACACACAGGTCTCTGTCCGCCATGCTGTCCCCCCTCCCTCCATTCAGCCCCCTTGCAGAGTGTGAGGCTATATTAACAACAATGTGTTAACCCTGGAGGAACATAACTACAATGTTAAGCGAGGAGTTACTGTACTGCATTGACTTCAGTTGAGTAATGCCAATTTATACCAGCTTGAGAGTCTTGCCCAAAATAATTTTAAAAACCCACAACCTTCACCTCAAGTAGAATGACATGCTGTGTGTTACAAATCAGCAGAAGCTCATTCCTCATCTAATACACTTCCAAATATTCTTTTTTCATTTTTAGGTCCTGCCACATACAGCCCCACCCCTGCTTGCTGGTTCTTGTTGGATTAAAATCAGTAAAAACAATGATGTTGGTGTTTCATCGACCACAGACCCCAGCTGGAGCATGGAACTGGCCTCTGTGTGGCCAGGTGAGGCCATATTTTCAAAGGAAGCACCAAGTGAAAAGTCCATGTTTACATTGTTTCTCTATTTTTATATAAAACAGTTCCCTCTTCTACTACCACTATAATCCAGTTTTATAAGTCTGATCTTGGGAAAATTAAAGAAAATAACACTTTCAATGAGTGCTTCATGCTTCCTCAGATACTATTCCTCTGTATGCACTGATGTCTCTAAGGCTTAAGATCTAACAATCCTCATACACCTTGGCCTGGAAAGATGAATAGCTTTTAAAACATTGTGTAGATTGTATTAATTGGGGTGGGAGTAATGGATTTAGAATAACTGGAACGTTTTTTTAAACAGCTTGATTACAAGGATTATCGCATACACATTGAATTAGACAAATCCAGAGAAATTAGAATCATTTCTGCCTTTCCTGGGCACATATTTAAAGTAGAGAAATGTAGAACTAAAAGCAAATAGCACAACCTGTTTTAATCAAAGTAGTCTAGAAAGAAACAATCAATTAAAGAACAGTCTGATTCTCTGTGACATCAATGTATGAAAATCTGTTAGACGCCAGATTGTGTCTCAAGACACATATGATGAACTGAACAAAATGACCTGCTAATAGCTTTTACGGGTAATAAATGCATCATGTTATTGGTAATTCTGCAGATGGTAAATCAAGCTAATATCCAAGCTGAAACAAGCTACTTGTAAAATATATTTCAGAAATGTTCCTCCTTGTTATTCCATAATTGTATCACACAGAAAAATAAAATGATTGCTACTGATATTTTTAAGCATCTTAAATTAAAACGTGTTTCCAGCATGCAGGCATTTTTATTTTCAGATCCTTTAGAGAGAATATTTCTCAAATGGATCTGAGCCTTCGAAGCACTGAGCTTATTTAGATTAGCAGTTGTATAAGCTCCCTGTGACGTACATGTGTGTGTGTGTGTGTGTGTGTGTGTGTGTGTGTGCGTGCGTCTGTGTGTTTTTTTGGCTTTCTGTTTAACATGCATTTTGGAAGAGATTTCATACTATCTGAAGCAAATCTGAGATAGTCAATTTGAACACCATGCATTACATTGTACAATGTATAATCTATTTCCAAATGGGGGAAATATGTAGTTGATATAATCTGAGACATTGCAAAAGCTGCAGTGATGCGTCTGCAACACACTGTGGCTTCCGTGCTATATGCATCAGATCTGAACTGAAGATGCATTAAATGATTTAGATTTAATATGCAGCACCTTGATGAATTTCATGAAAGGTGGGATGAATTTGCATGATCAACCTCCATATTTTTGTGTGGTAGACAAATTGTCAAGTTGTCAGGTCATAGTGTATTGAAATAAAGTGGAAAATATGGCTTACTCAAAAATGGCAAGTGAGAGAGGAAAAAAGTTCTTCTGTTTTATATCTTCAATTTCTGTCATACCAAGCGTCCTAAGAAACTTCGGAGTCTATGAATTTTATATTATTCTCAGTCAGTTTTTAACGGTAAAAAAGTAAATCATTTTCACTTGCTTTACCAGATAGCAATTATTTACTGCAGAAAAGTATCCACTGGTGGTAATAAATTACATTTTTGTGGATATCCAATCCACTAGTTATACAGAAAAAATTTGAAACAGATGTTCAATGCCCAATTATTATACTATCTGCTATAAAGTGTTTTCGACAGGCTCGTTTATCGGGAAATTAGAAAATGATTGGAAAACATAATAAAGCTTGAAGGCAACACCATAATGTATTTGGTTTTACAGTATCTAAGAATTCGTCAGGCATCTATGAGAGTTATAGGCAGCAGATGCCAAATCTGATGTGGCAACTAAAAAGACAGAAAGGTTTGCATTTGAATGTACTGCCTTTCTTAGACTCCTGTGAAAGCATTGTGGCCTTGACCCTACATCACTGCTTTCATTCTCCTCCCTTCTTTAACAAATCTATGCATGTTATCTGCATCCTCTGCATCTACCTACCTACCACTTAGTATATTTGCTCCGGCTAAGAGTCCACCCACTAGCCCACATTTTAACTGGTATTTTTGCTTCTGTTTTCAGTGGCTCTTTTCATAATCTTGTATTGTTATCAGGTGTGCAGAGCTGGATTGAAAAATCCATAAATATTTGTGTGAATTTTTAAAGGAATTTGCTTGGCATGTTCATGCTTTTTGTATGTGATTATTTTCCTTGGACATTTGAGCAGTTGAGTTGGCAAAGAAGTTCATGGAAAATGAATGTCAAAGATACATGTGCTGGGAGGGAAACCAAGGACTGGAACCTTGGCCCCCATCTTGGCAACACCATGCTGCAGAGAGAGGCAAAGCAGCCAGAAAGCTCCCCTAATAGGGCAGCCAAGGATTCTCCCTATTCCAGGGGAATCCTCAGTTGGTACAAAGCTGATGCGATTGGCTCTATGACATCTGTCCCACTCTCCTCTATGTAAGGGGGAATGTTAGGGATTGTAGGAAGCCTGGTGCATGTCATGGTGCTTCATCAAATCCCTGGTTAGTGGCTGCTGATGACTGGCTGCAGCTGACATAAATTAGAGCAGTCCTGTGGATTGTGACCTAAATCTTTAAGGCCAGATTCTGCCCCCATTACCCACAATGAGTAGCACCTTTCTTCTCACATAGTTCCAATGTTTTAAATGGAACTACTATTAGAGCTAGGTGCTACTCAACTCCATTTAAGGGTGGCCGAATCTGGCCCTCAGTTTGCACAGAAGTATTTGTGATGAAGTGTCTGTGTATTCAGCCTGCCAGGGGAAAAAAGACAGTCCCATGTGACTTATCTGACCAATCTAAGCAACAGAGCTTGAGTTGTAAATATTCACGACCAATCCACAGAATAAAAAATTGACAAAGATATTAGTCAAATATGAATAGGGAATAAATTCAAGGAAATTGGGACCTATTTGCATGAAAAGGCTAAATTCATAATATGAATAATTCTTTGTGAGATATTCTCTCCACTCTATTAGCAAGTGTAATAAAACAACAACCATTTCTTGTTTTTTAGGGATTTATACTGTTTAGATGAAAATAGAATCCATCATTTACTATATGTGTAGGCAAGCCAGCAGAACAGTATTTCAGCTGTATTTCTTGCCAACCGGTTCAGCAAAAAGTTGGCTGAAATGCAGCAGTTTACTTCAGCTAGCTTAACAGTTGACCAGGGAAAGGTGGTGGAAACACCATGACAGTGCCTCTGTCTGCCTTCCTGTTCACCATCTGTCTGATTCAAATGGGCCAAACATTCCACTTTACATTTCCATGGCAACTATTTTTAAATGGTAATAATTGAGTTTAAAGTTGTCATGGATTGAGCCAAAAGCCAATTCTGATGGCACCTCCCCTAAGCCATAGCTACCGTGTGGAAGTTCCTGGGAGATAACCATTTAGACAACTGTAGCCTGGAATTAAGCCCTCAACAAAATCCACTTAATTCATAGGCATATTATCTTCATTACTTATGAAGTTAATATGTTATGATATAATGCCCACTCCCAAGTTCATCAAATTGTTTTACCATGGTAAATATTTAACAGAAATGATCTAAGACAAGCAGCCTGTGTAAACAACGTATTTTCTGCAGAGGTCCTTCCTATGTGATTTTTATTACTTAATGTTTATATTATAGTGGTTGCCAGAGGCACTGTGCAAAACATGAAGATATAGTCCATGCCCAGTAGAATCTAGGTACTAAGTACTGAGATGTGTTACATCACTGAAATGAAGGATGGAAAAATTCATTCAGATGAAAGAACACTGGGTAAGTATATGCCTGTCAGTCTGATATCAATCCTGGCAACATAATGGAGCTGCTGATATGGGACTTGAGTTAAAGGAGAATAATATAATTAATGGCAATCAACATTTGTTTATGGAAAATATATCCTGTTAAACTAACTTGATATCTCTTTATGATGAGACCACAAGTTTGGCTAATGAAGACAACAGTGTTGACGTAATATACTTAGATTTCTGTAAGTCGTTTGACTTAATACTGAAAGACATTTTGAGTAAAAAACTAGAATGATATAAAGTTAACATGGCTCACATTAAATGGATTAAAAGCCAGCTAACTAATAGGTCTCAAAATGTAGCTGTAAACAGGGAATCATCATAGAATCATAGATTCATAGAACCATAGGGTTCTATGGGGACTGCAAGGGTCATCTAGTCTAACCCCCTGCCAAGATGCAGGATTTGTTGTGTCCAAGACAGATGGCAGTCCAGCCTCCTTTTGAAAATCTCCAGTGAAGGAACTTTCATGACCTCCCTAGGCATCTGTTCCATTGTCCTACTGTTCTTACAGTTAGGAAATTTTCCCTGAGATTTAATCTAAATCTGCTATGCTGTAGTTTGAACCCATTGCCTCTTGTCCTGTCCTCTGTGGCAAGAGAGAACAACTGTTTTTTATCTTTTTATGGCAGCCTTTAAAGTATTTGAAGACCACTATCATGACCCCACCTTAATCTCCTCTTTTCCAAACTAAACATACCCAGTTCCTTCAGCCTTTGCTCATATGGCTTGCATTCCATTCCTTTGATCATCTTTGTCACTTGCCTCTGGATCCTTTCCAGTTTCTCTACATCCTTTCTATACACTGGTGACCAAAACTGAACACAGTACTCCAGCTGAGGCCTAACCAGTGCTGAGCAGAGTGGTATGATCACATCCTGTGACTTACATGCTATGCCTCTATTAATGAAACCTAAAATTGCGTTTGCTTTTTTTGCAACAGCATCACACTGTTGACTCATGCTGAGGTTGTGATCCACCACAATTCCCAGATCATTCTCAGCAGTGCTGCTGCCAAGCCAGTTATCCCCCATTCTGTACTGAGCATTTGGTTTTTCTTACATATATAAGCACTTTACATTTGTTTTTGTTGAATTTCATTTTGTTGTCTTTTGCCCAGTTCTCCAATTTATCATAATATCTTTGAAGCTTTAGCTCTATCCTCCAAAGTGTTGGCAAACGGGTCTGTTGCCAGTGGGGTCACACAAGTTCTTGTCCCTCTGCTATTTAACATTTTTTAACAGTGATGATAATTACCCATTCAAATAATTTACCAAGGGTTGTGATAGATTCTCCATCACTGGCAATTTTTAAAATCAAGATATGGATGTTTTTGAAAAAGATATGCTCTAGGAATTATTTTGGGGGAAGTTCTGTGACCTGTGTTGTACATGAGGTCAGATTAGATGATTACAGTGTTCCCTTCTGGCCTTGGAATCTATGAAGTACAAGGTGTCAGACTGGCAACTCTGTCTCAATGAGACCGGGGGGACCACATCAGGTGGATGGAGGTAGATAAACTATCCCTGGCCAGTTGCCTACAACGCAGCAATGATCCCTGCCCAGAGACCTAGCTCCTTTTATAGGCACCCTGCTCCAGGCCTGGCCCACTCAATTAGAACAACTTCTTTAGAGACCCAGTAACTGTACAATACCCTTTCCCTCTCAGCCATCTCAGACTACAAAGGGCAGGAGAAATGGTAGCTCCCACAAAAGAGGGGTTTTCCCCATATGCCCATAAATTATGATTATATATTAGATTTAATATTCTGTAGCAAAAAGAACCCTCAATATTCCTCTAAGGAAGCCTTTAAAACTCATCAGTCTCATTCAGTAATGTATATATCTTCATCTCATTAAAGTAAGCAGTAGTGTCCAGCATGTGATAGCTCTCATTTCTTGCATGTTGTGCCTACTGCAAAAGTTAACAGCACAGGACTTAAACTTTAAAGCCTCCACTTGCTCTCTGGATGACTGGAGGGGGGAAATTGTGCTCTGTGTGTCATGAGAACTTTTTTTCCCTAAAATTTATTTAAAATTGAGTGGAGGATATCATTTTAAATATTGCTCTAAATTCTAAAATGTAATCTCTTGGTAGATATTTAGTGCAAATTGAAAAAGCTTAAATGGCTCAAAAATAGCTTTGAAGCATTATGTAGACACATGAGGCAGTTATTCTTAAATGATGGGACTTTAATGGTCTCCTTATATGTTAACACTACACTCTGAAGATGAAAAATGCTAGTATGTCACTCTGGAAATGTACAATACACACGCACGCACACATGCACGATTGTAGATTAGTAAATCTGTGGATTTATTTAGTTTCCTTATGTTTCTGTATGGGGAATTTATTGTGGCAGAAGGTTCATTAGCCAGAGTGGAATCTTTCAAATGTTATTTATTATATACACCCTAGGTAAACAACTGACTTGTTGTTTGCGCTCTTACCTAGCCTGGGGGAGGAGGGGCAGGGGAGAGACTTCAGATCATGAATGAAATAGCCTTAAAATTTAAGACAAACAGATATCGTGTAGGGAAACCATCCCAGTGAAATCATATGGAATTAAAAGCTTTAACTCCTGATTTCTGTGTCAAGGGTAGAAGAAATAACAGAATATAATGTACAGTTCCCATAGCATAGACCATGGAATAAGTCATGATTTTAAATTATTCCATTGTGGAGGAGTTATACTATGGGCTATTTTGCTCCTGGTGAGAGTTGTAGGGAATAGTTTGTGTTTAATAAAAATATAGACATCAGAGTAGATGGTTTTATAGAGAAATAAAAATTGGTAAGCTTTTCTAGATGAACATCTGAACTTTTGCCAGAGTCCCATTGAGTATGAAACAGAGAGAAAAAAGAAAGAGAAAAAGAGAGAAGTACTTTGAACTAGCAACCTTCAAAGTTATCTTGTCCAATCTGAACTGGAAGGTTATATAACATTTGTAGATTTTCTACATCAGTACTGCATGTCAGTCCTGCTGATAAAAGGTATTGGCTGAAGTGTTTGAAAATAGCAGTTGTAACTTGAGCTCCTCCAAATTCCACATAAATAATATTTTTAAGCAAAATGTGTAGTATTTGTTTTCTAATTTGACTTCTAATGTTAAATAAATTATTTTATATTGGGAATAGTTACCCATCTAGTTTTCAGTAGTAACCCGTTCAGCATCTTTGTGATGACAAAGGCTGAACAAAAAGAAAAGGAGTACTTGTGGCACCTTAGAGACTAACAAATTTATTTGAGCATAAGCTTTCGTGAGGTACAGCTCACTTCATCGGATGCATTCAGTGGAAAAACTGATGAAGTGAGCTGTAGCTCACGAAAGCTTATGCTCAAATAAATCTGTTAGTCTCTAAGGTGCCACAAGTACTCCTTTTCTTTTTGCGGATACAGTTACCTTAGATTTTAAACGCCGGCTGTTTGAAAACTGCCTTTAATTTATACTCATGACTTTGCACTCATGGCAACAAAATTTACACATCTCCTTACCTAATTGTGCTTGCAAATGAGGTAGTTAGAAGTTTAGCTTCTATCAGCTATGCCTGCAGTGCTCCTCCCACAGTGGATTGCAGACACAAAATTATAAGATACAAAATTAGGTGTTAGATTGGGGATCCTTTTAAAAATGTAACCCAGTTTTGCTTTTAAGGCCCCTATCCAGCGAAATACTGAAAAACATGCCTAACCTTAAGCATATGAGTCATTCTATTGAAGTCATTTGGACTACTCATATCCTTAAAGTTACCTATGTGCTTAAGTACTTTGCTGAGCTAAGGTCTAGGTGCACAAACATTGCTAAAATCCAGTGTGACTAACTTACCCAGTATCCCTTCCTAGTGGTTAGATGCAACCTACTTAATTCTACCTGGCAGGGGTTTAATTTCTGCTTCATTTTTACCACGGAAACCAAATATTGTATGACAATGGATTAAATGCATTTTTTAAAGAATATATGAATGATCAGAGTTAAGGCCCAACGCAGGAAAGAATTGGTGGGAACAGGACAGGATGTGGCCTTAAAGCCAAGACTGGTATTAAACTATCACTGACAAATTTGATCATTTAACTAGTACAATTTGGAGGTTATCCATTTCTTTTCCCACTGCTCATCCCACATAGCAACCCCCATGTATATACAGAAACCGAACAGCAGAACTTGGTTCAAGTGGAAATGAGCAAGCAAGCTAATTCAAATACAAATTCCCAAACAAGCCACAGATACACACCAATAAATGCAGCATAACTAGGTTTAGAATGGCTCATGGAATGGTGTTTTTCCTCCTCATATGCCTGAGATTATTTTGTTAGGTGAGAAATTTGCAGAATATTGTAATTGAAACTATTCCGATATTATTTATTTCTGGCCTTCTCATAAACAGAGGGTATTAACTTCTAAATCTGGCAGTCCCTTTTGCCACCCAAAAAGTGTGCACAGTTGCCTGAAACTGCTTTTCCTTTGCTGGCGCAATTGTAGAAAGATACGTCAAGTCTCCAAACAAATGGGATTAAAAAAAAATCTGATAATTTTTTGCCTACTATTGTTAGAGTTAACCACTAAGATTACCATAATCAAAAATAATCAGAAACATAGTTTTTTTCTTTGTTTTTTCAATTTGTTTACATGACACATTTGATAACATTTTGAATATATTCAGTTTCCCTTGTCTGTGTGGGTCTTTCAAACAGAAACAGAAGAGAGAAAAACACTTTAAAAACTCCCCAAATTGGCAGAGGGATCATGGGACAGGTGCAGTATCTGAAGCTACTTATAATTCATTTTTAAAAATTGGTCTAGTTTTCAGGTTTAAGACATCGCTTTAAGGCATGAAACGGAAAAGGGAGTACTTTGACTGAATGTGCCATTCTTTAGCTCTGCAATTCCCATAGGACCTATTCTGCCACCATTACTCATGTTGAGAAATACGTTCTTCCATCAAGTGTTTCCTCAGATTTCAATAAAGGAGTACTCCAGCTGATTTCAGTGGGACTAATCATAGAATTAAGGTACTATTCAACATGAGAAAAGGCAGCAGGATCAGGCTCTGCTGGGATCCAGACTGGGATACCATAACCTTTACTCACATTGAATAGTTCCGTAATACATGATACATACTTACATAATAGTGGCACCTTAATACATTGAGTAGTAGCCTAATGCATGAATTCCTCTTGACTTCAGTGATATTCCTGGAGTAAGATACTGTTCAGTTTGACTATGAATCTGACTTTTAAATATTAATGGAAACATTAAGGGCTAGATTATGAACCCCCTGATGGAGACTGCCCACAAATAGTTCCACCAGGAAAATAGTTTGTGAGGAAAGAAGGGATGGATCATCTTCCAGAGATTCAAAACCTGAAGTTTTATTTGAACACATATTGGAAACTGATGTTTCCTATTCAAATGTTTGGAGTCTGTTGAAGTCATATCTGGAGTCACAGTCACTTTTACAGCTGGACAAAAAATTGCAAAATATTTTCACTAAAAAATGTGTTGAAATATTCTTGTTTGCAGTGTTGGTCCAAGAGGGGTGAAGTTGTGGACCAAATTCTGTTGGTGAATAAGAGCTCTTCTTCAAGTCTGGGAAAGGTACTCAGGCTCGGTATACACTACTTACTTTGGTATAATTACCCTGCCCAGGGGGGTGAAAAATCCGCACCCCTGAGCAACGTAGTTATATCGACAGTAACCCCCCATGTAGATAGTGCTATGTCAGTGGGAGAGCTTCTCCTGCCAACAAAACTACCATCTCTCATGGAAGTGGAATTATTAAGCCGACGGGACAGCGCTTTCACATTGGCCTAGACTATCTTCACCAGACACACTACAGAGTGCAGCTGTATCGGTACAGCTGCACCAGTGTAAATTTGTAGTGTAGATGTGCCCTCAGAGTGTCACAGCTAAAAACGAGGTGGAACAGTTTGTTTAGAATAAGTAGTTAACACACATTCTAAGAGACTATTCAAGGTGAAGTGGGCCGTTAACATCTCTGCAATCATAGGACAAAAAAGGGAAGGAGTAGTGGGTTATAGATTGTTGTAATAAGCCATACATCCAGTGTCTTTATTAAGACCATGATTTTTAGTGTCTAGCAAAGTTATGAATTTAAGCTCCCAGGTTTCCTTTGAGGACAAGGACTGAGAGGTCAGATATGGAGTTATCGTTTTCTGAGAAGTGTTTGCCCACAGGTGATAGAGTGTTTTGTCTTTTATCATTTTTCTGTGTGAGTTCATTCCAGTAAAAGATATTACCTCACCCACCTTGTGTCTTGAAATATTCTTGCTATTTTCATCAATATTGAGAAATGTCAACCAGCTATAATCATCTGCCATCACTCTGCACTCAGCCCAGTAGAAATATCATTCAGAAGTCAAAAGTGAGCAGTGGGTGCAACAAGAACACCATACACTGGTCTGGCAGGGAGGTACATGAGAAAAGAGACTCGATCTTGATAAAGGAATGCTGGTAAGAGGCAATATCTAGGTTCTATGAATTGCACCAGAGGACAATTGAATTGAATTGGAAAGAAACACAAGAGAGGGAAAGGATGATGAATAGATGGTAACCAGACCATTGGGGGAGATCAAAATGACTAGGTGGAGATTCTGCTTGATGGAGATACTCCTTTAAGAGAAAGGAGGTGAACTCAAGTCTCCCAGCTGCTCCTGAAAGAGCATAAAGTCAGATACCAGGCCATTCCCCTTGCAGCCATGCAACTAAATTGACCTATCACAGCAGGGACCAGGTGGGAAAGGGGGAGCTGTATCTAACAAAAGATGTTCAGATCTCAACAAAAGGATTCTGTTCAAATTTGGTTGAGAATTTGGATTATAGTATTTTCTTCAAAGTGGCCCTCCCAAGCCTAAGGTAAATGTGTAGCTGTTTACCAGAGCCATGAGCTTCAAGTTTTCTGAATTAGCATAAAGGATTGGAATTATTCAAAGTAGGAAGGCACTGGAGCCTAATTAAGCTTACCTAAGCAGTTATACTATATTATATACTATATTTCTGTGACTCTGGAGAAACAGAGCGCTTTGTTGTGTAATTAAGTACAGTAGGTCAATGTGGACAATGATATTTTCTAGTGTATGAAGTGGTGCATATTGTCAGCTACACAGCATTAATTGCTAGCTGGGAAAGGAGATTAATATTTTGAATGGTTTAAGTAGTTTTGCATAAATGCTAGCATTAAGGAACTGTTTTTATGTCATATTGCTATGCATTTTTAATAATACCAGGACTTAGTCTGCTCATAAAAGGACACTAGCAACTGAACTGAAAGTAATATCTAAACCTGGCTGGTTATTTGCAAACTGACCCTATATGTTTCCATTTGGGAACTTCTAAAGTTATTGTTACTGGCAAAAAGAATATCTAACTTAGTTTGTTTTTATTTATTCATTTTAATTCTTGGTTTGCTGTATTGCCAGTCCCACACATTCAAAATCCATGAGTCAGGCCCCAACCAGTCCTGAGATTGACTTAAAAATCATGAGATTTTGTTTTTGAATAATAAATATTGAGAGCCCATTATTAAATATGTCTATTTGCGATACTCATAGACTGCAATCAAGTCACCACTTAACCTATTGTTATATGCAAAGAGCTCAATTTACGTAGTTTATCATTATAAGGCATATTTTCAAATCCTTCAGCAATTCTCATTATTTTTCTCTCAACCCTCTCCACTTTATAAACATCCTTCTTGGATTGTGGGCACAAGAAATGGACATAAGAACATAAGAATGTCCATACTGTGTCAGACCAAAGGTCCATCCAGCCCAGTATCCTGTCTGCCGACAGTGGCCAATGCCAGGTGCCCAAGAGGGAGTGAATCTAACAGGTAATGATCAAGTGATCTCTCTCCTGACATCCATCTCCACCCTCTGACAAACAGAGGCTAGGGACACCATTTCTTACCCATCCTGGCTAATAGCCATTAATGGACATAACCTCCATGAATTTATCTAGTTCTCTTTTAAACCCTGTTATAGTCCTAGCCTTCACAACCTCCTCAGGCAAGGAGTTCCACAGGTTGACACTGCACTGTGTGAAGAAGAACTTCCTTTTATTTGTTTTAAACCTGCTGCCCATTAATTTCATTTGGTGGCCCCGAGTTCTTATATTATGGGAACAAGTAAATAACTTTTCCTTATTCACTTTGTCCACACCACTCATGATTTTATATACTTCTATCATATCCCCCCTTAGTCTCCTCTTTTCCAAGCTGAAAGACACAGTATTCTAGCAGAGGTCACACCAGTGCCAAATGTAGTGGTAAAATAACCTCTCTATGCCTACCCAAGATTCTCCTGTTTATGCATCCCAGGATCACATTAGCTCTTTTGGCTAGTGTGTCATATTAGAAACTCATATTCAGCTGATTATCCTCTATGACCCCCAAATTATTTTTAGACTCAGTGCTTCACAGGATGAAGCCCCCATCCTGCAAGTATAGCCTACAGTCTTTGTTTCTAGATGTATACATTTACATTTAGCTGTATTAAAACACATATTGTTTGTTTGATCCCAGTTTACCAAGTGATCCAAATTGCTCTTATCATAAATATAAAGGGAAGGGTAACCACCTTTCTGTATACAGTGCTATAAAATCCGTCCTGGCCAGAGGCAAAACCCTTTCACCTGTAAAGGGTTAAGAAGCTAAGATAACCTCGCTGACACCTGACCCAAAATGACCAATGAGGGGACAAGATACTTTCAAATCTGGATGGGGCGGGGGGAACAAAGGGTTCGTCTGTCTGTGTGATGTTTTTGCCGGGAACAGATCAGGAATGCAACCTTACAACTCCTGTTAAATTAGTAAGTAATCTAGCTAGAACATGCGTTAGATTTCCTTTTGTTTAATGGCTGGTAAAATAAGCTGTGCTGGATGGAATGTATATTCCTGTTTTTGTGTCTTTTTGTAACTTATGTTTTTGCCTAGAGGGATTCTCTATGTTTTGAATTTGATTACCCTGTAAGGTATTTACCATCCTGATTTTACAGAGGTGATTCTTTTAGAATCATAGAATCATAGAATATCAGGGTTGGAAGGGACCTCAGGAGGTCATCTAGTCCAACCCCCTGCTCAAAGCAGGACCAATCCCCAATTAAATCATCCCAGCCAGGGCTTTGTCAAGCCTGACCTTAAAAACTTCTAAGGAAGGAGATTCTACCACCTCCCTAGGTAACGCATTCCAGTGTTTCACCACCCTCCTAGTGAAAAAGTTTTTCCTAATATCCAACCTAAACCTCCCCCACTGCAACTTGAGACCATTACTCCTTGTCCTGTCATCTTCTACCACTGAGAATAGTCTAGAACCATCCTCTTTGGAACCACCTCTCAGGTAGTTGAAAGCAGCTATCAAATCCCCCCTCATTCTTCTCTTCTGCAGACTAAACAATCCCAGTTCCCTCAGCCTCTCTTCATAAGTCATGTGTTCCAGACCCCTAATCATTTTTGTTGCCCTTCGCTGGACTCTCTCCAATTTATCCACATCCTTCTTGTAGTGTGGGGCCCAAAACTGGACACAGTACTCCAGATGAGGCCTCACCAATGTCGAATAGAGGGGAACGATCACGTCCCTCAATCTGCTCGCTATGCCCCTACTTATACATCCCAAAATGCCATTGGCCTTCTTGGCAACAAGGGCACACTGCTGACTCATATCCAGCTTCTCGTCCACTGTAACCCCTAGGTCCTTTTCCGCAGAACTGCTGCCTAGCCATTCAGTCCCTAGTCTGTAGCTGTGCATTGGGTTCTTCTGTCCTAAGTGCAGGACCCTGCATTTATCCTTATTGAACCTCATCAGGTTTCTTTTGGCCCAATCCTCCAATTTGTCTAGGTCCCTCTGTATCCTATCTCTGTCCTCCAACGTATCTACCACTCCTCCCAGTTTAGTATCATCCGCAAATTTGCTAAGAGTGCAATCCACACCATCCTCCAGATCATTTATGAAGATATTGAACAAAACCGGCCCCAGGACCGACCCCTGGGGCACTCCACTTGACACCAGCTGCCAACTAGACATGGAGCCATTGATCACTACCCGTTGAGCCCGACAATCTAGCCAACTTTCTACCCACCTTATAGACATTCATCCAGCCCATACTTCTTTAACTTGCTGACAAGAATACTGTGGGACACAGTGTCAAAAACTTTGCTAAAGTCAAGAAACAATACATCCACCGCTTTCCCTTCATCCACAGAATCAGTAATCTCATCATAGAAGGCGATTAGATTAGTCAGGCATGACCTTCCTTTGGTGAATCCATGCTGACTGTTCCTGATCACTTTACTCTCGTGTAAGTGCTTCAGGATTGATTCCTTGAGGACTTGCTCCATGATTTTTCCGGGGACTGAGGTGAGGCTGACCGGCCTGTAGTTCCCAGGATCCTCCTTCTTCCCTTTTTTAAAGATTGGCACTACATTAGCCTTTTTCCAGTCATCTGGGACTTCCCCCGTTCGCCACGAGTTTTCAAAGATAATGGCCAATGGCTCTGCAATCACATCCGTCAATTCCTTTAGCACTCTCGGATGCAACTCGTCCGGCCCCATGGACTTGTGCACGTCCAGCTTTTCTAAATAGTCCCTAACCACCTCTTTCTCCACAGAGGGCTGGCCATCTACTCCCCATGTTGCAATGCCCAGCGCAGCAGTCTGGGAGCTGTCCTTGTTAGTGAAGACAGAGGCAAAAAAAGCATTGAGCACATTAGCTTTTTCCACATCCTCTGTCACTAGGTTGCCTCCCTCATTCAGTAAGGGGCCCACACTTTCCTTGGCTTTCTTCTTGTTGCCAACATACCTGAAGAAACCCTTCTTGTTACTCTTGACATCTCTTGCTAGCTGCAGCTCCAGGTGCGATTTGGCCCTCCTGATTTCATTCCTACATGCCCAAGCAATATTTTTATACTCTTCCCTGGTCATATGTCTAACCTTCCACTTCTTGTAAGCTTCTTTTTTATGTTTAAGATCCGCTAGGATTTCACCATTAAGCCAAGCTGGTCGCCTGCCATATTTACTATTCTTTCGACTCATCGGGATGGTTTGTCCCTGTAACCTCAACAGGGATTCCTTGAAATACAGCCAGCTCTCCTGGACTCCTTTCCCCTTCATGTTAGTCCCCCAGGGGATCTTACCCATCTGCTCCCTGAGGGAGTCAAAGTCTGCTTTCCTGAAGTCCAGGGTCCGTATCCTGCTGCTTACCTTTCTTCCCTGTGTCAGGATCCTGAACTCGACCATCTCATGGTCACTGCCTCCCAGATTCCCATCCACTTTCGCTTCTCCCACTAATTCTTCCCTGTTTGTGAGCAGGAGGTCAAGAAGAGCTCCCCCCCTAGTTGGCTCGTCTAGCACTTGCACCAGGAAATTGTCCCCTATGCTTTCCAAAAACTTCCTGGATTGTCTATGCACTGCTGTATTGCTCTCCCAGCAAATATCAGGAAAATTAAAGTCACCCATGAGAACCAGGGCGTGCGATCTAGTAGCTTCTGCGAGTTGCCGGAAGAAAGCCTCATCCACCTCATCCCCCTGATCCGGTGGTCTATAGCAGACTCCCACCACTACATCACTCTTGTTGCTCACACTTCTAAACTTAATCCAGAGACACTCAGGTTTTTCTGAGTTTTACCTTTTCTTTAATTAAAATTCATCTTTTAAGAACCTGATTGGTTTTTCATTGTTCTTAAGATCCAAGGGTTTGGGTCTGTGTTCACCTGTACAAATTGCTGAGGATTCTTATCAAGCCTTCCCCAGGAAAGGGGGTATAGGGCTTCGGGGGGATATTGTGGGGGGAAGACATCTCCAAGTGGTCTCTTTCCCTGTTCTTTGTTTAAAATGCTTGATGGTGGCAAACTTTATCAGTTATAAAATTTTGTTTTCTTCCAGGTCATTGATAAAAATATTAAATAATATCGGATGAAAACTGATCCCTGCAGGAACCCTCTGGAAACAGACCTGTTTGATGTCGGTTCCCCATTTGTAATTACATTTGGAGCCAGCTTTTAATCCATTTAATGTGTGCCATGTCAATTTTAGATCATTCTAGTTTTTTAATTAAAATGTCAGATGGTACCAAGTCAAATGCCTTACAGAAGTCTAAGTATATTATGTCAACACTATTACCTTTATCAACAAAACTTGTAATCTCATAAAAAAAGATATCAAGTTAGTTTAACGGGATCTATTTTCCATAAACACATGTTGATTGACATTAATTACATCACCCTCCTTTAATTCTTTATTGAGTCCTGAATCAGCTGCTCCATTATCTTCCCTGGGATTGATGGCATGCTGACAGGCCTATAATTACCTATTTTCTCTTTTTTAAAAATTGACACATTTTCTTTCTTCCAGTTTTATGGAACTTCGCTTGTGCTTCAAGACTTATGGAACATCAACATTAATGGTCCAGTGAGCTCCGCAGCCAGCTCTTTTAAAACTCTTGGATGAGAGTTATATGGACCTGCTGATTTAAAAGTATCTAATTTCAGAAGCTTCTGTTTAATATCCTCCAACGATACTAGTGGAATGGAAAGAGTGTTATCATCACCATATAATGAGACTATATCATCTGTTTTTTTCCCCAGAACGGAAATATTTATTGAACATGTCTGCCTTTTCTGCATTATTATTGTTAATTCAACAATTTCCATCTAGTAATGGACCAATACCATTGTCAGGGTTCTTTTGCTCCTAATAGATTTTAAAAACTCCTTCTTATTGTCTTTAAGTCTGTTGGCTAGAGAGTTCTTCTTGTTTTTCCCTGTGCTTCCTTTATCAATTTTATACAATTTAAGATTTCTGATTTATATTCCTTGCTATCAGTTTACCCTTTCTTCCATTTGTTGTTCTTATTTTTAATAGCTGCCTTCACTTCCCCTCTAAACCAAGTTGTTATTTTAACCAGCACAGGCTTCTTCCTAAATTCTGGGATTGTGGTTTTTGGGGTATCTAGTAAGGTGTTCCTAAAGGATTCCCAATTACCATTCCCATTTTCCTGATTAAATTTTCCTCCCAACTGATTTGGCTGATAACTGTTTCAGCTTTGTGAAATTGGCCTTATTAAAGCATCGGTATATATGTTACTGGTCTGAACTTTTTTCTACTTTCACATTATAAATGTGATCAAATCACAAAGAAACACTGCATAGTACGGCTAGCTGAGAACAATGCCTGGGAGTCCCATGACGCAGTATGTGATACTAGAGATAGTAAGAGATTTCCCATCCTGCTTTGATGCTAGGTTAGCAATGGAAAAAGAAGTTTAGGAAAGAAAATTTGAAAAGGGTTTAAACAGCAAGTTCTTTTTCATATTTATAACTGTGGGTTCCCACAAGTTATGTCAATTTCCAGCCATGTAAGACCAGTTAAAGTCTCAGAAATGCCCAATTTCACCACATGTTTCAATCTCAAATACAATAGACATGTTATGGGACATGTGTTGAGAGCCTGTTGAGAATCTTTGGGTTAAATTTAGAGGCGAAAGCAACAAGGATGATGTCATGGTGGGCGTCTGCTATAGACCACCAGACCAGGAGGATGAGGTAGACAAGGCTTTCTTTGGACAATTAATAGAAGTTTCCAGATCACAGGCTCTGTTTCTCATGGGGGACTTCAATCACCCTGACATCTGCTGGGAGAGCAATACAGCGGTGCACAGACAATCTAGGAAGTTTTTGGAGAGTATTGGGGGCAACTCCTGGTGAAAGTGCTGGAGAAACCAACTAGGGGCTGTGCTCCTATTGACCTGCTGCTCACAAACAGGGAAGAATTGGTAGGGGAAGTACAAGTGGGTGGCAACCTGGACAGCAGTGACCATGAGATGGTCAAGTTCAGGATCCTGACAAAAGGAAGAAAGGAGAGCAGCAGATTATGGACTCTGGACTTCAGAAAAGCAGACTTTGACTCCCTCAGGAAACTGATGGGCAAGATCCCCTGGGAGGCTAATATGAGGGGGAAAGGAGTTCAGGAGAGCTGGCTGTATTTTAAAGAAGCCTTATTGAGGGCACAGGAACAAACCATCTTGATGTGCAGAAAGAATAGAAAATATGGCAGGTAACCAACTTGACTTAACAGAGAAATCTTTGGTGAGCTTAAACATAAAAAGGAAGCTTACAAGAAATGGAAACTTGGACAGATGACTAGGGAGGAGTATAAAATATTGCTCGAGCATGCATTGGTGTAATCAGGAAGGCCAAAGCACAATTGGAGTTGCAGCTAGCAAGGGATGTGAAAGTAACAAGAAGGGTTTCTACGGGTATGTTAGCAACAAGAAGAAGGTATGAAAAAGTGTGGGACCCTTAATGAATTGGGGAGAAAACCTAGTGAGAGATGTGGAAAAAGCTGAAGTATGCAATGCTTTTTTTGCCTCGGTCTTCACAGACAAGGCCAGCTCCCAGACAGCTGCACTGGACAGCACAGTATGGAGAGGAGGTGAGCAGCTCTCAGTGGTTAAAGAACAGGTTAAAGGACTATTTATAAAAGCTGGACATGCACAAGTCCATGGGTCCAGATCTAATGCATCCGAGGGTGCTGAGAGAGTTGGCTGATGTGATTGCAGAGGCATTGGCCATTATCTTTGAAAACTTGTGGTGATTGAGGGTGGTCCTGGACAACTGGAAAAAGGCAAATGTAGTGCCTATCTTTAGAAAGGGAAGAAGGAGAATTTGGGGAACTACAGACCAGTCAGCCTCACCTCAGGCCCTGGAAAAATCATGCAGCAGGTACTCAAGGAATCCATTTTGAATCACTTGGAGGAGAGGAAGGTAATCAGGAACAGTCAGCATGGATTCACCAAGGGCAAGTCATGCCTGACCAACCTGATTGCCTTCTATGATGAGATAACTGGCTCTGTGGATATGGGGAAAGTAGTGGACATGATATATCTTGACTTTAGCAAAGCTTTTGATACTTTCTCCCACAGTATTCTTGCCAGCAAGTTAAAAAAAGTATGGATTGGATGAATGGGCTATAAGGTGGATAGAAAGCTGGATAGATTGTTGGGTTCAATGGGTAGTGATCAACGGCTTGATGTCTAATTGGCAGGCAGTATCAAGCGGAGTGCCCCAGGGGTCGGTTCTGGGGCTGATTTTGTTCAACACCTTCATTAATGATCTGGATGATGGAATGGATTGCACCCTCAGTGAGTTTGCAGATGACACTAAGCTGGGGGGAGAGGTAGATACACTGAAGGGTAGGGATAGGGTCCAGAGTGACCTAGACAAATTGGGGGATTGGGCCAAAAGAAATCTGATGAGGCTCAACCAGGACAAGTGCAAAGTCCTGCACTTAGGATGGAAGAATCCCATGCACTGCTACAGGCTGGGTACCGACTGGCTAAGCAGCAGTTCTGCAGAAAAGGACCTAGGGGTTACAGTGGACGAGAAGCTGGATATGAGTCAACAGTATGACCTTGTTGCCAAGAAGGCTAACGGCATATTAGGCTGCATTAGTAGGAGCACTGCCAGCAGATCAAGGGAAATGATTAGTCTCCTCTATTCGGCACTGGTGAGGCCACATCTGTAATATTGTGTCCAGTTTTTGCCCCCCCCCCCGCCACTAGAGAAAGGATGTGGACAAATTGGAGAGAGTCAAGCGGAGGGAAATGAAAAAGATTAGGGGGCTGGGGCACATGACATATGAGGAGAGTCTAAGGGAACTGGGCTTATTTAGTCTGTCGAAGGTAAGAGTGAGGGGGGATTTGTTACCAGCCTTCAATTACCTGAAGGGGGGTTCCAAAGAGGATGGAGCTAGGCTGTTCTCAGTGGTGGCAGATGACAGAACAAGGAGCAATGGGGTCAAGTTCCCATGGGGGAGGTCTAGGTTGGATATTAGGAGAAACTTTTTCACTAGGAGGGTGGTGAAACACTGGAATGCATTACCTAGTGAGGTGGTGGAATCTCCTTAGAGATTTCTAAGGCTCAGCTTCACAAAGCCCTGGCTGGGATGACTTAGTTGGTGTTGGTCCTGCTTTGAGCAGGGGGTTGGACTAGGTGACCTCCTGAGGTCTCTTCCAACCCTAATCTTCTATGATTCTATGTGTTGCTCTTCCAGATGTGAACTTCAACACTGCTGCATTGAGCAAAATGGGTGAAGAGTCTCTTTGAGAAAGGATTAAGTATCATTTTCATTGAGTTTGACCCAAACAAGGTTATTTTCTGTTGAAGTACACTGGTCTGGCTAGCACAGTAAATCCCTACACAATAGACAGGTGAGAGAGTGAGTGAAGTTCCCACCTTGCTGTGAACAGAATCTACATTTGCTGGATCCATTCCTTCTCCTTTGAAGCCAGTGGCAATACTTCCATTGACTTCAGAGTAGCAGCTGTATTTAGCCCTGAAATATACCCCTTCCTGAGGTCTGATTTTATTTCTAACCCACTGAACAATAAAAATGTAAATCTCTACATAAACTTTCCCCCTAAGCTTGGCTGTTCCAGGGGTTTTCCTACAGAGATCTCTGTCTGAGACACTCACTTCAATCCAGGGTAGACTTCAATGGGGCTTGACATGGGTACAGGAGTCCATAGCACAGAGACAACAGGAGGATCAGACCTTCAATAGTTATTGTGTAGGTGTTGAGCTTGCTGATCTTTTGCAAGTGCTTCATTGGATGTCCATGTTAGTTCTAATTTTAGGAAAGTAGAAATAAATGATTAAACTGGACAGATGGAAATATGGGTACTTCAACACTTTCCAGAAATATGATAGAGGAAAAACTGCAGACTATTCACTATATATTTAAGGCTTGGAATCAGTGGCTTCAGTTTTCTTTGATTCCACATCCTCAAAAATTTCGATCACCAGCAGAACTCATTAAACAAGATAATGTTGATAAAAAGAAAGTAAAGATTCTTCCCCTCATTCCATGGAGCAGGAAGATGTTTTTCAATAGAGGGGTATCTGACTTTCCCATTTATAGAGTTATCAGGCATTCTCTTATCTCATGATGTTATGACAAGAGAGCCAGCCCTAAATGTTCAAACAGTGGGTAAGAGGGATCAAAGAGAAAGAGGCTGGGGAAAAGGCCCAAGGGGAATAGGAGGGGAGAACAGAAGGTGATGGGGAGATTTTCTACAGTCATAATATGATCAAAGCCATCAATACTTAGCTGAATGAAAGCTTAAGGATAGGGGTGAGAGGGAGAGGATGGAGGGAAGAGGAAAAGGAGAAGTAGAAAAAGGGATAAAAGGGAAGTGTGTCCAAGGTTGGCAACACTGAGAGCTGTGCTGATTACTTGCCAGGAGCCTGAAGGCTGTCTGTAATTAGACAGTTGGATCACTGTGGACACTTCCCTTTCTCTCTCACCTGCCCCTTAGTGCCTGTTGTCATCACTTGCTATGTAATAGGCCCCAATCCTGCAAACACTATGGTGTCTGAGTATCTCTATGCACATCAGTGCAGTGCTCCCATTGAACTCAGTGAGTGATGACAAAAACAAAGTAGATCAGGTGAGAAAGCAGGGGAAGGTGAGAGGTTAACACAAATAGACAATGGGCTATATTGGCACTTTGATACATTCCCAGGAGTAGACCTGGGAGGCACTGTGGGGCCTAGAGACGCACCTCTGAGTCACAATTTCCTCCTTGTCACCCTTGGCTTTGGGAGGAGTAAGCTACTTCACGTCTTTTCATGTCACGGGAAATACTGGAACCCCTTGAACTACAGCTAGATGTAAAACATGCCCCCATGTATGGGCCTGAGAACAAGTGTGTGTTCATGACGATCCACATACTTAGGATGCTGACAGCTCTATTCGGCATCTGTAGCTGGAACCTCTTAAGTGGATTTATCCACTGACCAATTTATTAAATGAGTCTATTGTAAGACTAAAATGAAACAATGTCAAACTGAAAATGTCCTTCCACCAATCAAGAGAATCCGCCCTCCAGTCCCGCCTCCTTAAACTGAGTACAGCAGTGTTGAAACATTCCAAGAAGTCGACAGAATAGGGGTCTGCTAAATCAGCTAAGGAGACAAATTGCAGAGTCAAAGCAGTCCAGAGCCCTTCACTTTGAAAACACTTTCACTCCTCCTATCTTCTTATAAGGCTGTGTCTACATGGGACGAATTTATAATAATAATAAATAAATAAATAAATAGTATAAAATAAAAAATAAATAAACCCCACTGTTTTAACACTTATGTGAAAAAGGGGTGGGCACTGGAGTTTAGATGAGCCCAAGCATTTTAATTTAACCTGCCGAAAAGCAAGTCTGAACTGATATTAGAATATATGCAAAAAAAAAGTTGGTTAATTTCTCTAGCACAGATAAACCCCAACAGTAGCCCTTTTACTGGGCCTATTTCAAAGGGATTAATGTCTCTGCACATGCTCTCTCTCTCTGGAGGTGCAGTTGAGCCCAGTGGTAAGCAGTACTCGCTCTGGAGTAGAATCCTCCTTGTTCTAGTAGTTTGATCCATTATAAAGGGCTTAGCCCCCAGACCCAAGCAATTGATGGTGGAGCCAGACCAACTGGTAACCGTTTCCAGCTCTAAGGAGGAATTCTGCTTGTTCTGACAGAAACTTTATTGGTAGGGTCAGGCAGTGCACATTGCAGCCGTCAAAACTAATGGCAGCAAAGCTATGGATAACCATGGCAAAGTCAGCATTTGGAAGGAGTAACCACAAGCTCTTGGCTGGCTGTGAATGGTAAAAGGCACAATGAGTCATTGCTTGTATGTGGGAAACCAGGAACAGAAATGGATCCAATATGCCCACAAGGCCGCAAACTGCTTTGGAGAAAGTTGGGGATACACCTTCATTACATAGTACCACCACTTCCTCTTTCCAACCTTCTGAATGTATTATTTTCATCATATCTAGTTTCAGTCAGTTTTCATCCAACTCCCTCCCTCTGTCAGACACTTGAAGAGTAAGTAGTGAGACTGCAGAATGTGGGTTTGATGAAAAGGAGGCATAGATAGACAGCAGGTTTAAAACAAACAAAAGGAAGTATTTCTTCACACAACGCACAGTCAACCTGTGGAGCTCTTTGCCAGAGGATGTTATGAAAGCCAAGACTGTAATGGTTCAAAAAAGAACTAGATAAATTTATGGAGGATAGGTCCATTAATGGCTATTAGCCAGGATGGGTAGGGATGGTGTCCCTAGTCTCTGTTTGCCAGCTGTGAATGGGTGACTGGGGATGGATCACTTGTTGATTACCTTTTCTGTTCATTCCCTCTGAAGCATCTGGCATTGGCCACTGTCAGAAGACAGAATACTTGGCTAGATGGACCTTTGGTCAGGCCCAGTATGTTCTTATAGAGATGAGTATCATCAGCATATTGATGATGAGCCAACAGCCCAAAACATTGCATGGTCTCTTCGTGTGACATAAACATTAAATAGGAAGGGTGAAAACCCTGTGGGACCTCATGGACTGGGGCCTTTGTGTAGGATGAATGTCCACTCTATGCTTTAATGGAGAGAGGAAGGTGCAAGGCTACCAAACAACCATTCCATCCATTCCCACAAGATTCTATTGTACTGCTTGTTGGACCAAAGGTATCAAAAGCTGTTGATAGAATGAATATAACCAGCTTTGACACCTTACCCTTGTACCTCTCTAGGAGACCACCAACCACTGATATCAATATAGTCCAGTTCCATTCCTCAGTTTGAATTACAAAAGCTTAAATGCTTCATCGGTTAGGAAAGATATCTTGTAAAAAAGCTGAATCCATTGAATTACAGCTGGATTCAGACAAAGGGCACAGACTTGAACATAGATACTGAAAAGTTCAATTTTCCTTAAATGATCCTTTGTGATCAAGGAGGGGGGTTTGAAAAATCAATAATTTTTCCTGACAGCAGCAGTAATTTAAGTCTGCTAGATCAGAGAGTGCTCTTTACTGTAGCTTGGAAAATAGAAAGGTACCAGTAGAATCACCTAACTTACCTTGTCCAAGCTGAGAATACAGTTCAGAAACTATTCAGTAATTTTCTTGTGACTGTCTTAACACTTATGA
This sequence comes from Natator depressus, assembly GCF_965152275.1. Classification (NCBI taxonomy): domain Eukaryota; kingdom Metazoa; phylum Chordata; order Testudines; family Cheloniidae; genus Natator; species Natator depressus. The sequence continues at coordinate 34,969,094 of NC_134244.1, read as the reverse complement.
TCCAAATTCTGCCCTCATGGGTGCGACAATACTTGGGTTCCGTGAGAGTTAAGTGCATAAATCTGAAGGCAGAATTTGGCTTTAAGTCATGACTTTAACTATAGCTGAAATAAAGCTAAAGGTTTCTCCCCTTTTTATCAGCACTAAACCAGTTTACTTTATGTACAATACCAATTAGTAAAGCTTCTGAATTGAACTTTAACCCTTAAACTGAACTTCTTGTTCTTTTAGCTGAAAAAAATATGGAAACCATGTCTTAATTCCATTATTTATATCTACCTAGTGGAGCACTGAGGTGTTCCTAAAATAAATAGTGTGTGTTAATAGATCTAGCCATGATACTGCTCCATGATGGTCTTTAAAATTTTGCTAATTAAAAATACATGTATTTTTTCTTGAATATACTACTTTTAACCCTTTGGAGTCTCTGACTGTACACTGATACAGCATAATCATTATCCTGTGGAATGGCTGACAATATGGTCAGTATTAAAGTTGGATAACATTCCAAATTGAAACTTAAATAAGAAAAATATTTGCCATATTGTTTGCTTACTTTTGGTAGCATAAGTACTCTGATTTTCATAACCTAGCCCTGTATCTTTTAAACGGGGTATTCAGGTACAATGATCACTGGAGTAGCTTATAAGTAAATGAAAACAATGTGTAAACACTTGCTGCACTTTTGATTATATATTAAGATCCCATGTTTTGTGTTCCATGTTACATAAAAGATCATGACATTGTCACTACTGATAACCTATTTAGGAAACTTAGGAAATATTAGGATTATTAAAAATATATTAATTGATAAAAATGGAAGAACAGCAATTCAAGATACATGTCTGACTTTCTAAATTGATATTTTAGGTCTATATTTTACAAATTTGAAAATTGCTTATGTACTTTAGTAGATCTTGAAGAGAGACTTAACCAAGGGGGTTCTATTTCTGTGACACTGGGGAAACAGAGAGCTTTGTTGTGTAACTACATACAGTTGGTCACTGTGACATGTGGGCAAAAATATCTTCCATTGTAAAAGCAGGGCACTGTTGTCATCTGCTGCACAATGTTTAGTGCTAGATAGGACAAGATATTAATATTTTGAATGGTTTTAATGGTTTTGCATAAATACTAGCAATAAGGGAATGGTTTTATGTTTTATTGTTATGCATTTTTAATACCAGAATTGCAGTCTGGCCATAAAGGGAAGCTTGTAACAAAACTGAAAATAATGTCTGAACCTTGCTTTGTATTTGCAGAATGTTCTAGTGTAGTATGCCCTTTTTGACCTCTTTGTACTTCCATAGATACTGAATACTGGACGTGATCTTTCCTTTGCCAGACATCCAGTTAAGGGTGACCTGAAGAATTTTTGTACTTTAAACTTTTTAAAATTAATTCCATAACCACTTGTAGTCTAGATACTCTGACTCTTTAGAAGGATATTAGATGTGCTGCAGGATCAGCCCTTTTGGACTCATCACTTCCCATTTGTAAATTGTACCCTGAGTGTATCTGAACAGGCTCAACAATCTTTCCCATTGGATAAGATTTCCTTGGCAGGTAGGATATTAGGGAAATCTAGTCTGGACGTTAGGTAAATCAGTTTCCAGTTGTTATAATCTGTAAATATTCTTGGAGGGGCAGGTTGTACATTTCCATTAATATATTTATTTATTATTCATTCTTAAAGACATAGCATTATCCATTTTTTGTATCAGAATTAGTGTCTTTAAATGCTTCTGTGCTGACTCTAGCAAGAGTCATACCTCTTCATAACATATAGCCATGTTGACTTTATTTTTGATATTCAGGATAGTCAGATGAATAATCTTGCTAATAACCCTCTTCTACCATTAATACATGACAATGTAATATGAAATTATCCTCTGTTATTTGCCACCGTTTTCCCAATTACCCTTTAGCTAATTGAAGCTTTCAAGAAAAAAAGGAAATTGTCCTCAAAATTCATCCTTTTGGGAAGAAGCAGCTTGGTTAGTGATTAAAAAACAGTCCCAAATATTTTCAACTATGGATGTGGTGAAATACAAACATACGATTTCCATGATGTAATAAATCCTGTTCACACCTAGTTCCTTATATAAGCTACAGAAGTACAGGTTTAAAAAAATGCTTCAAGCAGTTTATCAAAATTGTGATAAATATTAGTGTGTAATATTGCACAGCATCAATAGTACATCAGGTATTATTATTCCGGACCTCAATATCATTGTCACCAAACTTTCATCAATAGAATAGGTTATTTATCATTACCTAAAGTAGTTTTAATGGGCAGACCATGATTACAGCACCCTGTCAATGGATGGCTTTAATGAGGGCCATATGGTTACCATGTGACACTACAATTTCCACCACTCCATATCCACAGACCCAAAATTTTTTGCAGATGAACTTTTCTCCTTGAAAAGATTTTTTTAAAATAAGCAAACACTTTTATCACTGTAGACTCTAAAAGCTACATTTTTCAAAGTGCTCAGGCTAGAAGGGTTGACCCTATAGGCCATGTAATAACACCTTTGTTCTGTCTGTGTGTGTTTTGGGGAATGTAGTACCTTTTGTACTGAAGATAGTAAAATGGCTCTATACTTGTGGAATCTTATGTGGCATTTGCAATTTAAAGAGATTTTAAGAGTTTTTAAAATATATTAAAATGTTAACAAATATCAGATGTGTAAATTGAACCCCCCTTCCCCCAATATAATGACTGGAGCCAGAGAAAAGGGTTTTACCTAAAGCAAAAGCAATTTCAGAATATTTTATTTTTGTTGTAGCACTCCATGGCTCAAGCAGGATCAGGTTCCAGTTGCCTTAGGCACTGCAAAAGCATATAGGGGAATTGGCCTATGCTCTGACGAGCTTACAGTTTACAAACAAACTACAAAGGATGAGGTAGAGTGAATAAATGTATGTTTAAATATGCACTTTCTCTCTCTCTCTGTATATGTACTGTAGCTGGAATATATATATCATATTAAAAATATGTGTAAAATTGTAAAATAAATGCATATCGACTACCTGGGACTACCAACTGCCTCTCAGCCTGTCCCTTACTTGGATGGCTAATTTCTCATAGGTATCATTAAAAGATTGGGTCTTGAGGAGTGATTTGAAGGAGGAGATGGTAATGACCTTTACAGCTGAGTTCAGGGGAGGACGTTTCACACGTAAAGGCAACATGGAAGGATGGTTTTGGGAGAAGCAGACAAGGCTAGCATTATTAGTGGAGTAGCAGGGAAAGGATGAAACACAAAGGGTAGTTCTACACTGGAGCTGGAAGGACTAATTTCCAGCTACAGTAGACATACCCATGCTAGCACTTATAGAGATAGTATGCTAAAAATAGCAGTGTAGCCATGACAGCGAAAGCAATGGGACAAACTAGCCATCCCAAGTATGATCCCATCTGAGACTACTACTGCCTTCTCCAGCTGGAAATTACACCTTCCATCTCCCTAAGAGACAAAAGCAGAAAGAATGGGAGAGGCAGAGCTGTGAAATGTCTGAAAGGTAACAGTAAGCATGAACTTGGAAGAATAAAGCAGTGTTTCTTCCCCCATTATGCACTGAGAAAGCTCAAGAAACAGAGTAACAGCAGTTGCCTGTGTAGCAAAATTTGATTCATATACACTAACTAAATTCCTTTCTTAACAGGCCATGTATATGAAAAGAATAGATGGCCTGGAGTAATATCTGATTTGTTTTTACTACTTGTTAATCATGATCTCAATTACATTAGTTATAAGAGATACCTTTGTTATAAAAGGCCATAGCCCAAACTAATAAAAAGCAAAACTTTGTAAAAACAAATTGGATTCAGTCCATTAGGCCATGTAATTAATACAGTTTACAAATATACACATAAGTGGTAAGCTGTTCTCAGGTTTTCTGGAATCTTGTAGCAAACAGTAGATTCTATAGCTGCTTACTACTATACCAGAAGTGTTGCTAAATTTACAAAAAGAAATGCACAAACAAAAATTGGTATTCTGAAGAATTTTTCTTATCACAGTATTCTTGTAGGGCATTTGTGAATGCATGCATGTATGATCGTACTAACAAGATGTCAGCCTTATTCTTATTTCTGTGAATTGGAACTACAGACAAATATCTTACATTGTATTGTGTGAATAAAATTTGAATGGATGGTACATCTTTTGAATCCCTTTGTGGAAAAGTGCCACCTTTCTAGAATGATTATCAGGGTAAATGATCTAATTCACTCTGGGCCCAATTCTACAAACCTTGCTCAGGTTGACAAGTACTTTCTCATGCAGAGAATCCTACTGAAGTGTAAAGAAGTCTATATTGCCAGTGAAACAAAGAGCATTTAATACAAAATTTTCAAACTCAGTTACCTAAACTTTGGCACCTAAATAGGGGGCCTGGTGCAAGGTACTTGGAAATCAATGAGAGACTTTCCCTTACCTTCAATGGGCTTTGGATCAGGCCCTAAATGTGTTTTGGTTTAAAAAGGTGCTGAGCACTCAAACCTCCTGTTGACTTTGGTGCCTCTGAAAATCAGGCTACTTTAAGTTAGGTGCCTAACTTCAGACACCTACGTTTGAAAACGTTGACCTTGTAGTATTTATTTATTAGCTGCACTCTAGTTTTTGGAATATAACTAATTTCCTTGTTGTTCCTACAGTGGGAAAAATTAGACTGGTGATTTATAACAGAGTTGAATATATAAAAAAAGATCTACTGCACTCAGAAAAATCTAATAATGACTCTAATGAACCAATGTTAATTAATCCATCTACAATACTTGTCAAATGTCAACTCGATAAGAATCAAGGAATACCATGAGATTGGGTCAACTGTGTGAGCTGCTAACATGTTGAGATCTGCATTTTCTCCTGTGTATTTCCAAACATGTTGTTCCCCTCAGAAAAGAAAATAATTGCTTTTGACATTATTTGACTGACTTGATTCAAGCAGGCTGTAATTACAGTACTGATCAGGTTTCCATAGATGGCCTGAATTCAAGCAGGAATACCACACATGGAAACACGATGGTTAATCACAAACAGATACAAAGCAGGTTTTTCTCAAATTTTCATTCTATGCTTGAACCGAGAACACCAGAAGAATAACATTCATATAAATATCACTGGAGAAAAGGCTGGTGGCACTGGCAGAGAACTATGTGGTGGGGAAGCTGTCATTGCTGATGAAATAGTATCTAGACATACAAAAATCTGCTTGCCGGGGTTTCGAACTCCAGTGAACAAGTTTGTATAAGCTTTGTTTAAAAAACCCCATCAATAACAGACCAATGGGCCTGTTCGCCTGCAAGGTATGTATGAGTCTTGTGAAGGCCATGACCCAAAAGAGGGGAGGGGGAGGAAATCTTTCTGGAGGTTATGTGATGCTTTGTGGTGGACTCTGTAAGCCAACAAAACAGGGGGAAAAGCAGTCACTGAAAATGTAGGGGCCGGATGGAGGATTGGGGCTAGAGGGAGAGAGAATAAGGTAGAGTTTAGAGCAGGGTGTGAGTAAATAAATAAATATGTCACAGCTGAGTGGGGCATGGAGGGCAGTGAGAAGAGGGAGAGGGGAATGGGATGGCAGCAAGAGGAGCTGAGAAGTGAGGCCAACGAGTAAAAAAGAAAAAAAGCTTGTTTTCATCACAGATGCTGCCCTGGTGAGCCAGGACCACTATAACTGTTGAGAAGGGTGAGGGGGAATTTTGCTTCATTAACAGTAAGAGTATGAGAGAAGTTGAGCAGGGTCCTTGCTGTGGTAGCATTTATCAACCAAAGCCATCAATATCCTGGGAATATTCAGCTCTCTGTTTCAGAGATCTGGATGGTACTGTCAGCCTGTAGTCAAAGCTAGGACTTGGATGAGAGATACCTCTCTGGTGTGCAGTTTGGATAAGGTAGACGTAATGCTGTGACTGGCTTAGGGGCAACCGAAAATGATGGAACTGATAACCCTCCCTTATACTGTGAGAGAATGTCTGCCTTTCATGACGATAGTTCACAATCCAGGAGATTTATTGGAGCCTTGGCCGCTTCTGGATGTTCAGATAGCTTCAGTGGACAAGAGGGATGTTGTTTCCATATGTCCTAGATTAGGAAACTGCAACTGTTCTGGTCTAGACATTCAGGCTGAGGCTGCAGCCTTGGCTCTAGGATCCTATGAGGTGGGAGGGTCCCAGAGCTCAGACTGCAGCCCGAGCGCGAATGGCCTGAGCTCTGAGAAGCTGAATCAGCTGGCATGGGCCAGCTGCAGGTTTCTAACTGTAATGTAGACATACTATGAGAGACATGATATGACTGTTCCACATTTTGTCTGTCTAGGGGATGGTGGTAAGGAGTTTTCAGTGAGTGGTTCTCAACTCTGGAGATTGCTTAGTTCCTTGATCCAACAGAGCCATAACTTGTTGACCTTATTGGCATTCTGGAGAAATCTTGTTACCCACTTTTTTTCTAAATATGGGGTAGATGGCCAGAGTTTCATTTTATATGTTGAGAAAGTGTTGTTGTTTTTTAGTGTTGTTGTCACTTGGATTTATTTGTTGTCACCGTAATTTATTTTGTAATTTTTTAAAAATGTTGATTGTTCATGCATCTAGAACTTTTAAATATGCTTTATATAAGTTGGAAAAGAACATCAATGTTTGTTGTACATAGAACAGGACTGGTGCAGGTTCTAGCACACTCACTTTAATTTATAGAAATGTCTTTTTCTTTCTAAAAAGCTCTTTATTAATTTACCTTGCTGGTGGAAACAGTTCATACAGCACATTTAGAAATGGATAACGCTATACTTAACAGAAAGAACTATGAAATGGTTTGTCAAGTGTCCTCTTTCCTTTATTTCTGATTCTTCCCTTTTTTTATTTTTTAAACACTTTTATCTCTTACTCTTTAGTAAGCAGATTTTATTTTTTAGGAAGTAAAGTTTCCTTCGGAATCAGAGATTTCAGAATTCTGTCCAATATAATTTATATACTGTATGCCTGTTCACTTTGATTCTGCAAGAAAGCAGTGTGTAAAGTAATACTCTGTTGGATTTTCTTTGATAAATGATTTCTTTTGATCTTTATGTTACGCTGGATTTGGTTCGAGGTTATTAAAGTCAATTATATCTTTCAATGAAGTAACAAAACATACAAAAACACTTACATTCTTTCTTGGCACTATTTTTTGGCTTACAGCAAAGTAACAGTTTGTGGGAGGATTGATATATATATTTCAGGATAATGATACAAGATAAATATATCTTTCCTTGGCTTTATATCAGCCATTGGTACAGTCCAGACAATGACTTTTCTCAATCATCAAGGAGTCTGGTGGCACCTTAAAGAATAACAGATTTCTTTGGGCATAAGCTTTCGTGGGTAAAAAACCACTTCTTCATGAAAGCTTATGCCCAAATAAATCTTTTAGTCTTTAAGGTGCCAGCGGACTCCTTGTTGTTTTTGTGGTTACAGAGTAACACAGCTACCCCCGATACTTTTCTCAATCAGTGTTCCAATCACATGACTGAATTTGTTGCTTTGTCACTGATGTGACTGGAAAGATTCCTAGTCAGGATCATGCTAAACTCAAGATTGTAAAAGATGAGTCTTTGATGAAACCCAAGTCTCAAGCCTGCTGTCTTATTGAACTCAAACCACATGGTGATGGGCATGCAAAGTGTCAACAGGTTTGCCTGATATATGTATATACCCAGATGATATATTTTATTTGCATAAACCAAAACTGTGAGATAAATTTGTCCTATGAAACTGAGAGGCGCAAGTGGTGTTCTCGTCCATCCTCCCTATGGAAGGAAAAGGACTGGGTAGAGAGCACTGAATCGTGGAAGTCAATGAATGGCTACGCAGGTGGTGTTGGAGAGAAGACTTTGGATTCTTTGACCATGGGATGGTGTTCCAAGAAGGAGGAGTGCTAGGCAGAGACGGGATCCACCGAACAAAAAGAGTGAAGAGCATCTTTGCAAGCAGGCTGGCTAATCTAGTGAGGAGGGCTTTAAACTAAGTTCACCAGGGGAAGGAGACCAAAGCCCTGAGGTAAGTGGGGAAGTGGGGTACCGGAAGGAAACACGAGCAGGAGAGTGTGAGAGGGGAGGGCTCTTGTCTCTTACTGAGAAAGTGGGACAATCAGCGAGTTATCTTAAGTGCCTATACACAAATGCAAGAAGCCTGGGAAACAAGCAGGAAGAACAGGAAGTCCTGGCACAGTCAAGGAATTATGATGTGATTGGAATAACAGAGACTTGGTGGGATAACTCACATGACTGGAGTACTGTCATGGATGGATATAAACTGTTCAGGAAGGACAGGCAGGGCAGAAAAGGTGGGGGAGTTGCATTGTATGTAAGAGAGCAGTATGACTGCTCAGAGCTCCAGTATGAAACTGCAGAAAAACCTGAGAGTCTCTGGATTAAGTTTAGAAGTGTGAGCAACAAGGGTCATGTCATGGTGGGAGTCAGCTATAGACCACCGGACCAGGGGGATGAGGTGGACGAGGCTTTCTGCCGGCAACTAACGGAAGTTACTAGATCGCAGGCCCTGGTTCTCATGGGGGACTTCAATCACCCTGATATCTGCTGGGAGAGCAATACAGCAGTGCACAGACAATCCAGGAAGTTGTTGGGAAGTGTAGGGGACAATTTCCTGGTGCAAGTGCTGGAGGAACCAACTAGAGGCAAAGCTCTTCTTGACCTGCTGCTCACAAACTGGGAAGAATTAGTAGGGGAAGCAAAAGTGGATGGGAACCTGGGAGGCAGTGACCATGAGATGGTCGAAAAAAGAAAAGGAGTACTTGTGGCACCTTAGAGACTAACCAATTTATTTGAGCATGAGCTTTTGTGAGCTACAGCTCACTTCATGAGATGGTCGAGTTCAAGATCCTGACACAGGGTAGAAAGGAGAACAGCGGAATACGGACCCTGGACTTCAGAAAAGCAGACTTTGACTCCCTCAGGGAACTGATGGGCAGGATCCCCTGGGAGAATAACATGAGGGGGAAAGGAGTCCAGGAGAGCTGGCTGTATTTTAAAGAATCCTTATTGAGGTTACTGGGACAAACCACCCCGATGTGTAGAAAGAATAGTAAATATGGCAGGCGACCAGCTTGGCTTAACAGTGAAATCCTTGCTGATCTTAAACACAAAAAAGAAGCTTACAAGAAGTGGAAGATTGGACAAATGACCAGGGAGGAGTATAAAAAGATTGCTCAGGTATGCAGGAGTGAAATCAGGAAGGCTATATCACACTTGGATTTGCAGCTAGCAAGAGATATTAAGAGTAACAAGAAGGGTTTCTTCAGGTATGTTAGCAACAAGAAGAAAGTCAAGGAAAGTGTGGGCCCCTTACTGAATGAGGGAGGCAACCTAGTGACAGAGGATGTGGAAAAAGCTAATGTACTCAATGCTTTTTTTGTCTCTGTCTTCAAGAACAAGGTCAGATCCCAGACTACTGCACTGGGCAGCACAGCATGAGGAGAAGGTGACCAGCCCTCTGTGGAGAAAGAAGTGCTTTGGGACTATTTAGAAAAGCTGGACGAGCACAAGTCCATGGGGCCTATGCGCTGCATCCGAGAGTGCTAAAGGAGTTGGCAGATGTGATTGCAGAGCCATTGGCCATTATCTTTGAAAACTCATGGCGATTGGGGGCAGTCCCAGACTCCTGGAAAAAGGCTAATTTAGTGCCCATCTTTGAAAAAGGGAAGGAGGAGGATCCGGGGAACTACAGACCAGTCAGCCTCACCTCAGTCCCTGGAAAAATCATGCAGCAGGTACTCAAGGAATCAATTTTGAAGCTCTTAGAGGAGAGGAAAGTGATCAGGAACAGTCAGCATGGATTCACCAAGGGCAAGTCATGCTTGACTAATCTAATTGCCTTCTATGATGAGATAAAACTGGCTCTGTAGATGAGGGGAAAGCATTGGACGTGTTATTCCTTGACTTTAGCCAAGCTTTTGACATGGTCTCCCACAGTATTCTTGCCAGCAAGTTAAAGAAGTATGGGCTGGATGAATGGACGATAAGGTGGATAGAAAGCTGGCTAGATCGTCGGGCTCAACAGGTAGTGATCAATGCCTCCATGTCTAGCTGGCATCCGGTATCAAGTGGAGTGCCCCAATGGTCAGTCCTCAGGCCGGTTTTGTTCAATATCTTCCTTAATGATCTGGAGGATGGTGTGGATTGCACCCTCAGCAAGTTTTCAGATGACACTAAACTGGGAGGAGAGGTAGATACACTGGAGGGTAGGGATAGGATTCAGAAGGACCTCGAAAAATTAGAGGAGTGGGCGAAAAGAAATTTGATGAGGTTCAACAAGGACAAGTGCAGAGTCCTGCACTTAGGACGGAAGAATCCCATGCACCGCTACAGACTAGGGACTGAATGGCTAGGCAGCAGTTCTGCAGAAAAGGACCTAGGGGTTACAGTGGACGAGAAGCTGGATATGAGTCAACAGTGTGCCCTTGTTGCCAAGAAGGCCAATGGTATTTTGGGCTGTACAAGTAGGGGCATTGCCAGCAGATCGAGGGACATGATCATTCCCCTCTATTCGAAACTGGTGAGGGCTCATCTGGAGTACTGTGTCCAGTTTTGGGCCCCACACTACAAGAAGGATGTGGAAAAATTGGAAAGCATCCAGCGGAGGGCAACAAAAATGATTGGGGACTGGAACACATTACTGATGAGGAGAGGCTGAGGGAACTGGGATTGTTTAGTCTGCAGAAGAGAAGAATGAGGGGGGATTTGATAGCTGCTTTCGACTGCCTGAAAGGGGGTTCCAAAGAGGATGGATCTAGACTGTTCTCAGTGGTAGCAGATGACAAAACAAGGAGTAATGATCTGAAGTTGCAGTGGGGGAGGTTCAGGTTGGATATTAGGAAAAAACTTTTTCACTAGGAGGTTGGTGAAGCACTGGAATGCGTTACCTAGGGAGGTGGTGGAATCTCCTTCCTTTGAGGTTTTTAAGGTCAGGCTTGACAAAGCCCTGGCTGGGATGATTTAGTTGGGGATTGGTCCTGCTTTGAGCAGGGGGTTGGACTAGATGACCTCCTGAGGTCCCTTCCAACCCTGATATTCTATGATTCTATGAGAGTCTATCAGCACCAATATGAGTCAGGCATCATGCAGACAGATGTCTAAATTTGTCATGTAGATCTCTTTCTATAAACCTCTTCCTTGACCTGTCACAAACCAGCCTGCTCCAGTTGTGGGACTTCATTCAGTAGAAACTATCATGTGAATTGAGTGGTGGTGGGCTTTGTGATGTGTACTAATAGGGAGTGGGAAGAATCCTCCAGACTCCTCCTCCATTACAATCTAATCTCAGATTTGGATTTATATTTTAATATTTTATGGTGACAGTTACCAATACCAAGGCCATATGGAAATATCTTTGTCTTCCTGTTCCCTGCTTATATTTTTCCAGTGGAGATGCCAAGTCTTTTGCACTTCATAGTTAAAATATTACTTTAAATTTTGTAGCTTCAAAGCTCATTATGTAATTGAAAAGTAAACTAGACACCAAGCTGTTAAAGAGCTAACTCTGCTTAGATTTATCGTATGTTTGATTGACTAGGGAAATGACTTTCAGTTGACATCTGAGCCCACAAGTTAGCTGAAATAAAATTTTGCTTAATACCTTTGCATCAATAATCTAGGCACAACATCATTGATTGAGAAAGTCTGATCAATAGAGTATTACTGACTGTCTAACTGTAACTTTGCCAGACTTTTTTGCTAATTCTGCTGATGACCTTTGTACCACTGCTTTTCAGGTTCACCGTTTTTTTCTCTTTGAAATTCAATTTGCTCCATTTGCTATTATTTAAGGAATTTACACATCCAATTGATTTCAATCTGCCTGATATAGGATGAATTTAGGACATAGACGATTGTGTGTGCTTGGGACAAAGCTTTTGTAGCCTGAAATTAGTTACATATTTTCACAGACTCTTTACAAAAAAGCTCCTAGGAGAAGATATAATCAGTGGACGGGGTGAAAAGGGGAATAAGGAAAGTATTTTTTTAACTGTGTGGGCTGTGTGATACAGTGGGATTTTCACATCTATTTTCAGTATGGCTCAAGTGATAAGCAGAAAAGAGTGCAGTGGTCTCATCTAGTCCAGAATGGACATTAACTGGGAAAACCATAAAGACAAAGTGAGAAACAGTCCAAACCTTCACTTATTTTCCTAACAGAATCCCTAATTCGGTCATGTCTCCATATTATGAAGTGATTTTCACCAAGCCTTGGTTCTGTCTTTGTGACTCCCCCCATCTCTGTACTTTCCAGCGCACACACACATTTATAATATGTCTGTGTGATGGGGTAGTCTGCTATTGAGGGAAGTATTGCCTAGTGGTCAGCCCATCTCACTATCTGGCATGACCCTTTAAGGATTCAGAAGGGTCCAATAGATACATATAGAGACCTATGGGTCCTGGGAGTGAATGGTGATTGATAGGACCCTACCAAATTCACGGCAGTGAAAAATGTGGCATGATCCATGAAATCTGGTCTCCCCAGTGAAATCTGATTTTTTGTGTACTTTTACCCTATACCATACAGATTTCACAGAAGAGACCAGCGTTTTCAGACTGGGGGTCCTAACCCAAAAGGGGGCTTGAGGGGGGTTGCAAGATTATTGTCGGGGGGTCATGGTATTGCCACCTTTACTTCTGTGCTACCTTCAGAGCTGGGTGGCTGGAAAGCAGCGGATGTAGGGGTGGCAATACCATTACCACACCATCATGGGCACTGGAATAGGGAGGGGGCCATGGCCCTTCCACTTTTTGCCACAACCTCCTCACCCCTCTTCTTTCCCCCCAAGGCCCCACCTCCCCGGCCAGGCCAGCAGCTGTAGCCCAGCCAGGGAGTCCAGGGCAGGAGTATTCATGGCTCCCCACCGCTGTGCGTGCCTCTCTTACCCTAACCCAGCTCCAGCCGGAAGACAGGGTCTCGGAGCTGTAGCCCAGTCATGGTAAGAGCCGTGCAGCCTGGCAGCTGTGAGGAGCTGCGGATCCTCTACCTGCCCAGGGTGGGTGCCCCAGGGGACAGGGACATGGGCCAGGGGCTGCTCTCGGCCACCCCACCCCGGGCAGGTAGAGGTTCTGCGGTTCCCAGTCCACTCTGGTTTGGCTGGAGGGTAGGCCCTGGAGTAGAAGGGGGGGCTATGGAAGGGGTGGGGGGCCCTGCCCCCCCATTTTTGGGAAGACTCTGCTGCCCCTGCATACCATGCCACCCTTACTTCTGCACTGCTGCCTTCAGAGCTAGGTTCCTGGTTAGCAGCCACCACTCTCCGGCTGCCCAGTTTTGAGGGCAGCGCCGCCACCAGCAGCAGAGAAGAAGTAAGGGTGGCAATACTATTACCCCCCTACAATAATCTTGCAACAGCCCCCCCATCCCCTTTTTGGGTCAGGACCCCTACAGTTAGAACAAACTGAAATTTCAGTTTTAAATATCTGAAATCACGATACTTATGATTTTTAAAATCCTATTACCGTGAAATTGACCAAAATGGACCGTGAATTTGTAGGGCCCTAGTGATTGGGGAAGAAATCCAGACACTATACCTTTAAGAGCCTGAAACAATGCAGAGAAGACAAAACAAGGCTCCCCTCTGACCCAATCAACTAGGAAGGAGTTGGGAGAAGGGAAACAGTATAAAGCCTGCTCCCCTTGTTACAGCAGACAGGCACTGACAGGAGAAGGCTGGATTGCTGAACCCTCCAAAGTGGAAGGCTAACTGGGGACGGTGTTCAGCTGCTTGCAGCTGATTTAAGTCACAACCCCAACTCCAGGAAAAGGGCCGACTTGGTACCTTACAAAAATTTGACTAAGAAACTAGAGTGTTATAAAAGCAACATGGCACGCATTAAATGGATTAAAAACTGGCTAACTGACACGTCTCAAAATGTAATGGTAAATGGGGAATCATCAGCAAGCGGGTGTGTTTCTAGGGGGTCCCGCAGGGATGGGTTCCTAGCCCTACATTATTTAATGTTTTTTATCAGTGCCTAGAAGTAAACATAAAATCACCGATCAAACCTGCAGATAACACAAAGATTGGAGAAATGATTAATGAAGAAGACAAGTTATTGATACAGAGCTATCCTGGATCACTTGTTAAGCTGTGTGCAAACAATATGAGTTTCAATATGTCCAAATTTAAAGTCATACATCTAGAAGCAAGGCAATACTTACAGCATGGGGACGCTATTTGGAAAACAGAAACTCTGGACTTCAAAAAGACCTGGGGGGTCGTTCAAGACAATCAGCTGAATATGCCAGTGTGATGATGTAACCAAATGGACTAATGTGATCTTTGGATGTATAAACAGGGGAATATCAAGTAGGATTACAGAGGTCATTTTACTTTTGTATTTGGCATTAGTCATACCAGTGAAGGAATACTATGTCCAGTTCTGATGTCCACTCTTCAGGAACGACATTGATACACTAGAGAGGTTCAGAGAAGAGCCACGAGAATGATTAAAGGATTGGAAAGCATGCCTCATAGTGACAGGCTCCAGGAGCTCAACCTATTTAGCTTATCAAAGAGAGAGTTAAGGGGTGATTTGACAACCCTCTCTACGCACCTGCATATGGAATAGAAATTTGATAATAGAGGACGGTTCGATCTAGCAGTCAAAGGTTTAACAAGATTAAATGATAAGAAAATGAATCTAGACAAATTCAGACTTCAAAGAAGGTGTAATTTTTTTAACAGTGAGGGTAATTTTCTAATGGAACAACTTACCAAGTGCTACGATGGACTTTCCACCACTCACAATTTTTAAATCAAGAATGATATTTTTCTGAAAAAATGTGTTCTAGGTCAAATGAACTAATTCGTGGAAGTCCTAATGGTCTCTGTTATGCAGGAGGTCAGACTAAATGATCACAATGGTCTCTTCTGGCTTTATAATCTATGAAAACGATAGCTTGCTAAAATGTAAAACAGCCCTTCCCTTGTCCTCTTTTTCCTGGCCATGCTGTGGGGTGGGCAGGAACCACTACTCTGTCCCTACACAACCATAGGATCCTCTTCAGCTGAGTGATCTTCCCACTTAGCTACCCCAATTTTACAGCCTCTTCGCACCAATTGTATAGCACAAAGTGACTTATAGAATCTTCCCTAGTGTCAATGTATAATTTTACTCAGTGTTGAGGGGCTTTGATCTTGATTTAACAATATAAGGAATATCTTTAGTGCATTTAATGGAATGGAGAAAATATGATGTCTTGGGTGACAGCCAGACCTATATCTATCTATCTGTCTGGCCACCATCACTGTAGTATCAGAGCGCTTCCTAAGTATTACAAATAGATAGATTTGTGAGTATTAATGTTTACATAATTGAGGCCATAAGGCATATCCTATGGGACTGTATAAAAGTAAATAAATTCCAGAAGGACATCAATCAGATTATTATTAATATTTTGGAGAGACTGAGGAAATAGAGACATCACTGGAACTAGCTTTAATAAATAAATATTACTGGATAATTGGACATTTAATAGTTACATGACAAAACTCATCCATATTTTACAACCACATGTCAAAATATATATTATTAGAATATGTGAAGCTCTCAGAGCACCCACATTACAGCTTATGATTTCTATCCAGTCTTTTAAAGTTAATGGAACTACTATATTAATCCAGAAATTGTGAAGAGACAAAAATGGGACCACTACAAAAATGTAAATATTATATTAACTTGTGTATGACAGATCAGTTATATTTCTCTGTAAAAATATTGCTACGTAAAATAGCTGTGTGTGTATCATTATTATATTTGCAAAACTGAAACTATATTTAGCCTTAATTGCCCCATTTTCTCAATAGACCAGACTGGGTGCCTTTGACAAAGAATTGGGATCTGTAAATTTATTTTATTCCTTTATTACTCTGGGCAAAAAACTGTTGTTGAAATCAGTGGAAGTTTTGTGTGGAAAACAATGGCATGGGAACTGAATGGCTCAAAGACTGGCAGTGATCTAAAGTCTGATCCCTAGCCCATTGAATTCAATGGAAAGACTCCTATTGACTTCAGTGTATTTCGGATCAGGTCCATGTACAGCCTTTCATACTGAGGGTCATGATTCTGCAAGGTGCTCTATGCAAGCAGATCCCAGTACAGGATTATGTGTCACCAGATCAAATATACAGGCCAGGTCAGTCATAAGAGACTGAAATTGCTATTACAAATAGCAATCTTGTTGGCAGTCTCTACGGAAGGAACGAGGATTGAATAGGCATGATGACTGAACTGTACTCTCACCCCTGGATGTGATGCATCCAAGTAAGAGCTGTCAGCGCATTGAGGGGAAGCCTCACCATTGGTGCAGTTATATAAAGGACTTCCTTTTCCAGGGCTAATATTCTGGCACTTGTCTCACACAAACACACGCAATGTTTAAGAAGGGGGAAAAATGAATGGCAGGTTATATTCCCAAGAGTGTCCAAATCATTTAAAAAAAAAATCTTTTCTAGGCCTAGTCTTTCGGGACTTGGCTTCAGTGGGGACATTTCCTCAAAACTGTAATTGGTTTTAAAATCAGTTCAAGTAAACCTTTTTCAAATCAGCTGGAGCTGTAGTGTAGACCAGGTTTGGTAGCTGAGTTGTATATCGCACTAATACTGTAAAAACTAAATTTTATTTAAAGATCTAACATCCCTGTTTTGCTTCAGGGGAAGATGAAACTATATCTTAAATACTGTTAACCTCTGTGCTGATGCAGTTTGAATGTAAATTGCACTAATGACCATTTTTGTTTAACATTTCATAAAAGCAAAAATAAATATGTTCCATTTATGAAACTTTACTAAATCCACCTAGTGCCTCTTCCAAAGTTTTAAGTTAGTAACTTGGGAAGGTGAAGTCCCCTCACTATTAAAGCATAATAAGGTGTGTATTAAAATTCCCTACAGTGGCTCAGTGGTTGGATGTGTTGCAGTACTGCATAGTGTAAGGGCTTATCTACATGGTGGGCTAAGGCAGTCTCTGGGGGCCTGATTTCTAAAGTGCACTGTGTTGTGCATTAATTGGCTCGCGTAGACCCACTTTAACATAGTCCTATTTGAAACAGTACCATGTTAAAGCGCACTAGGGAATCTTTATTGCACACCAGCAGCATCTATGAGGACCAATTAATGCACGTTAGTGTGCTTTAGAACCACACCCCTGTAGAGCAAATTACCCCACCAAGTAGACAAGCCCTTAGTAGTATTTTAAATAAACAAGACTGAATTATCACTGGAAGTGAAGTCTCCTGTAATTAATTTTCTCTTCACTTATGTTATTTTTACATTTCATTTGAACAGTTCCACTGAAGTCAATGATATGTGAGTGAGGCAAGGATTTGGTTCTATAATAGCCCTATGGCAGGATCTGGCTCTAAGTTCTTGAAAGCCTCACCTTGTAAGCTTTGCATTGTCTTTTCCTATTCCTATCATTTCATTTGTTAATTATCATAATGACTATATTCATTATTACTGCTAAAAATAGGTAATGATGGCAGTATTTCACCTAAAGTATTCACTATGCCCTTACTTGACAATGGTGATCTTGTTACTCACTGTAAGTTTACAGGGCTCCTGCACTATCTGGCTTTAGTAAAGGTAGTTGTTTGTGCCTTGCTTTACGTTTTCTCATGATGGGAGCATATTAAGCTTTGTCACATAACAATGCTTCAGTGTCAGATTCACATTTGGTAAAAATCGGTGTAACACTATTCACTTCAGTATTGTTGGGCCCATTTACACCAGTTGAAGATCAGGTACTGTGTATGTTTGTCTTTTTTTCATTGGTTATGACGACTTTATTATTAGGTTTTTCTTTTTTAATTAACAGGTTGACATTAAAAAACGTTCTTGTTTCACAAAGCAGCATGTTTCCGGGATTTTAATAAGCCCAGAGCTTCCATTTCAAACTTATATAAAAATACCTTTGATTTGGACTTTGCCAGTCTGAATGGTGCTATTTATACATTAAGAGGTATGTAGCATTTTTAAAAAATCTAATTCAAATGGGACTGAAAAGGTGAAACCAGAGGATGCTATTAAATGTTTTCATTCAACAAAATTATGTTGTAAACACATTGTAAATATATTTTTCTTTTCTGATCTTTCCACTTTTTATTAATGCAGGAGTTTTGAAGCTATTCCTTTTCACTTAGGCACATGTGGCACTGCTGTCTTACCGCTGTGTTCCAAGGACTTATATAATGACTCAAGTTCAGCTAAATAATCATAATAAATACCTAACTCTTGTATACTACTTTTCATGAATACATCTCAAAGAAATGTACAAATGAGATAAATATCATTGTCCCTGTTTTATAGCTGGAGAAACTGAGGCACAGGCAGATGATGAGACTTGATCAATGTCACAAAGCAGATCTGTGAAAAGAAGGCGGTTTCTTAATAAACAAAGTCAAATGGCAAATGGAAAATGTCAAAAATGGAAGTTTGAAAGCTAAACCCGGGACCAATTGTAACATTCACAAGGAACAATTTGATAATACTGTACTCCTGAGGTCATTCTGTGCCAAAAAATTAAAAATTCTGTGCACAATATTTTAAAATTCTGTACATTTTATTGTCAAACAAATGTGGAGGCTCCAGCATGGCACTGGGGAGCACAGGCCACTGGCTTCACGAAGGTGGGCGATCACTGTACAGGTCCCCCCGCTGCTATGTACATCGGCCAAACTGGACAGTCCCTACGTAAAAGGAGAAATGGACACAAATCAGATATTAGGATTGGCAATATACAAAAACCTGTCCGAGAACACTTCAATCTCCCTGGACACACAATAGCAGATTTAAAGGTAGCCATCCTGCAGCAAAAAACTTCAGGACCAGACTTCAAAGAGAAACTGCTGAGCTTCAGTTCATTTGCAAATTTGACACCATCAGCTCAGGATTAAACAAAGACTGTGACTGGCTAGCCAACTACAAAAGCAGTTTCTCCTCCCTTGGTGTTCACACCTCAGCTGCTAGAAGAGGGCCTTATCCTCCCTGATTGAACTAACCTTGTTATCCCTAGCCGGATTCTTGCTTGCATATTTATACCTGCCTCTGGAAATTTCCATTACATGCATCCAACAAAGGTGGGTATTCACCCACGAAAGCTTATGCTCCAATACGTCTGTTAGTCTATAAAGTACCACAGGACTCTTTGCCGCTTTTACAGATCCAGATTAACACGGCTACCGCTCTGATAACTGTAAGACTGACTTCCAAGTACCCCCTAGCAAGCCCAGGCATTGAGGGTGTGTTGGGGGAGGGTGGGAGAGGCTGCAGCATACAGCACTATGGAGATTCTGGGCTGTACTGCTACCCATTGCAGCTTGGTGATGCTGACATAGTTTAGGCAGCCCCCCCGGAGCTGTATGAGTTATGCCAGTGGGCTCTCCAGCCCCCGGAGCAGCCCAGGATCAGGAGGGTGCGAAGGTAGCTTAAAGCCACATTAGTGTCACCTGGCTTCCACTGGGCTGCAAGCTGTGTGCTGCACCTCTTAAAGGCCCAGCACTGAGTCTCACCAATGGCCTACACATAAGCTAAAATATGTAAGCTGTACATCTCCACCCACTCGTGCCTTTCAGGGGTGTGTTGGCTCCACACATATCCATATCCACAATATCCATTCTTGCATGCACTGCCCAAATAAAGCTATTAAATAAAAGAACATCTTAAGTAAAGTGGTGTAATTTTTATATTGCTTCTTAGTGGGCCTAATCCTGCTTGTTTTACAGATGTGAGTAGAGACAATGGAGTCTGTGGAAAACTGCTTTCTGAGTAGAGCTATCAGGATTCAGCCCTGTTCTTCCTAGAACTCTGTCAGTTTCATGGATTCAAGGGCTGGTGGATGCAGGAGAGCTTCCCTTCTCCACTGGAGAAATCTAGATAGCAACCTGCCTAAATTTAAAAAAATAGCCCACAGTAATTTGCCTATCTCCTCTCATAACATCAATGACATGATCCTCATTGTACAACACAAATATAACTGACATCTATAATTAACATTAGGCCACATGTATCTAGCTTGCATTAAAAGAGTCATCTTTGAAGCATCATTTTACAGACGGTATGTTTGTGCCAAAAATATGTTTCACAGATATATGAGCAGTGAGCCATGCAGCTGGCAAGTTTTAAATCTCCAAATGCCCTTCAAAGACATCCTACTTTTATATTCTGTGTAACACTTCATGCAAATCATTTACTATATTCTGGACAGCATGGGAATCCAGGCCTGCAGTTCCTGCTTCAGCAAAATTCTTATTTGCTTCAGTGAGAGTTAGGCTGTAGTGAAGACTGCAGGAATTTTGCGCTACTGTATGTCTGCCATTCCCCACAGCATGAGTGGGCTGTTTTCTAGGAGTCGCACATCCTCTGCATTCCCATTTCTAGAGTCATCTGCTTAGTTTTCTGGATGGAAAAAAGGCCAGCTGTACTTTCGTTTACATTAAGGTTAAAAATGCATTAAAATGGAGAAAATTAAAAGTAAAGTGAACAGGTTACAGTCCGTTGGGAATGGGGACTGAACATTTAGAAGATAATTTGTCAAGATTTTTTAGACATTTTGAAGTGAAAATATGAGTTCACCTAACAATGACTAACAACTAAAGTATTATGCAATGATAGTAGTAGTATATGAAATACTCTTTTGGAATTACTATGTTAAAAATACAGTGCTAAATATTTACATTTACCTGCAATATACAATGGAAATGTTTTACCTTAAACCATGGTGCTTAAAGTGATATACTGACAGGCACCATTAGGCAGGGGAAATAAAACACATCAAAGTTTATATTAAAAGTCCTTCATGTGTAAAAAGTAAAAGTCCTTCATGTGTCAAAGTCTTTGAAGCCATTGCTTGGGTAGAGTTTGTTTCCTCTTTCTCCTGTGACACTGTAGCATCTGTGAGACAGAAAGACATATGTGTCATGAAACTCACTCTAAATGGATAAAGAAGTATGTAATCCAGGTTTGTATTTTTTTTTCTATCCATGCTTAACATTCATAAATGCCTTCCAGTGCCACATGAAATCAAAGGCAAAATGGATCAGATAAAACAAGATTTGTCAAACTTGGAAGATAGACTCAAAAATTAGCATTAATATTGACGAACCTTCTACAGTGTTATACAGGGTCAGCTACTTGCTAACATCTGTTATAGTAGTAATTCAGTATAATTTTTGTAATGAACGCCCCCTACGGTAACTGTGCTTTTTGGCCATTTGTAGTTTGTATAGTAATCACCCAGTATCAGGGTTATCCTGGCCAGAAAAACTGCTGCAGGAGCTTGCACCCTGGCATGAATATTGATGGCTTCAGCACTGACTTCTGAATGCTGAACTGCAGTTTTAAGATGGCTTTGAAATAAATTTGATTATTTGATTCACTTAGAAAAATGAGCTCATGATATAACCTTATCAGATAAGTAACTTCTATTTTCCAGACTATTGGCCTGGTCCTGCAGGATCTATTGGCTTCTGTGTGGTTTCTCTGTGCAAAAGGTTTGCAGGATGGGACACAATCATAAAATAAACATAAAATATTTTAAAATGCCTAAGTCTTCTAAGCTCCTTAATGACTCCTAAATTGCATGGCTTCAAAGTCCCTTTGATGTTCTTTGGGATTTAGGCTCCGAAGTGACTTAGACACTTGAAAATGGGAATTAGACTCCTAAGTTACATATATGTTTAAGAACATTTTACCAAGACATTCTGAACTGTGCTGAGTACTGTAACAGATACAAATTTTATTTTTAGTGATATTTTTAAGACTTTCCTTTGTTTTCTTTTCAAATTCCAAAGTTCCAATCAATCAGGATGAATATTCTTGTTACACTTGAAGCAAGCACAAACTTAATAGTTCTCTTTCTTTCCCGTCCTTCAACTAATTACTTTAAATAATCTTTTAAAAAAATGTAAGATTGAAATCATTCATGAAAAATCCACAGCAGAGCTAAAGATATTCAGTACATTGCATATGTTCCCACTAGCAGAGTTTCCCTGGTGTCCAACAACAGCATTTGTCTCTTTGCATGGTGCTCAGACTTACACAAGTACCAAGAGCAATAGAGAATTGCAACACCTGCTTTTCTCTGCACTACTCCTTCCTTGGTCTGTCTGTGCCCATTGACAGCATGGCTCTGTCTATGGCCTTCACACCTGTACCTGGGTCAGGGATTTAACAATGTGCAGTAGGAGCTGGCATGAATTAGTGCTGGCCATCGACATTACTTCCATTGGGCATTTTCATTTCATTTGCCATGAATTAATACCACACAGACTGTCTTCCCTCTTGTTCTGTCTCTATACCTGTCATAAATATAAAGGGAAGGGTAAACCCCTTTAAAATCCCTCCTGGCCAGAGGAAATCTCCTCTCACCTGTAAAGGGTTAAGAAGCTAAAGGTAACCTCGCTGGCACCTGACCAAAATGACCAATGAGGAGACAAGATACTTTCAAAAGCTGGGAGGAGGGAGAGAAACAAAGGGTATGTGTGTCTATCTATATTCTGTCTTTGCCGGGGATAGACCAGGAATGAAGCCTTAGAACTTTTAATAAGTAATCTAGCTAGGTACGTGTTAGATTATGATTTCTTTAAATGGCTGAGAAAAGAATTGTGCTGAATAGAATAACTATTTCTGTCTGTGTATCTTTTTTGTAACTTAAGGTTTTTGCCTAGAGGGGTTCTCTATGTTTTGAATCTAATTACCCTGTAAGGTATCTACCATCCTGACTTTACAGGGGGGATTTTTTTTTATTTCTATTTACTTCTATTTCTATTAAAAGTCTTTTTGTAAGAAAACTGAATGCTTTTTCATTGTTCTCAGATCCAAGGGTTTGGGTCTGTGGTCACCTATGCAAATTGGTGAGGCTTTTTATCCAACATTTCCCTGGAAAGGGGGGGTGCAAGTGTTGGGAGGATTGTTCATTGTTCTTAAGATCCAAGGGTCTGGGTCTGTAGTCACCTTGGCAAATTGGTGAGGCTTTTTACCAAACCTTGTCCAGGAAGTGGGGTGCAAGGTTTTGGGAAGTATTTTGGGGGGAAAGATGTGTCCAAACAGCTCTTCCCCAGTAACCAGTATTTGTTTGGTGGTGGTAGCGGCCAATCCAAGGACAAAAGGGTGGAATATTTTGTACCTTGGGGAAGTTTTGACCTAAGCTGGTAAAGATAAGCTTAGGAGGTTTTTCATGCAGGTCCCCACATCTGTACCCTAGAGTTCAGAGTGGGGGAGGAACCTTGACAACACCCCACCATGCTCCCTAAGCCTGAGAAAACATGACCCTGCAATGTTTATGAGGACTTGACTGAGTCTGGAAGGGCAGGAAAGCACCATCTAGGTTCAACTCCTCTTGGAGTAATTATCATGGGTTTTCAACTACTTTCATCCCTCCCAAGGTTAAAACTGGGAAAGATTGTTGGGCCTTAAACATTTGGATAAACATCATAAGACATGGGACTCTTATTTTTTTAACCTAAGCAGACTTCATATATAGTCCAGTGCAATTTTACCATACATTATTATAAACAAACTTCTAATTGCTAATAAAAGATTGAACACAACTGTTTCTTCTTTGTAGTCTAGCATTTTCTCCCGATCTTGTGTTCTGAATGGCTTGTCTTGCTTTTCTGCCTCTTGGCCCCACATCTTTTTTCCTCTAGCTACAATTGTAGTTTGCAGCATAAAGGAATGTTACATGATGTTTGTATAAGTTCTCCCTCTAGTGTGACAGCATTACTTCACTTATGTTTTTCAAATGCTGCAAGCTCCCAGCATGCAAGTGTTGGTTAAAATTAAAAAATGGAGAGACTGAATACACTTTCAGAGCTAAACTTCACAGGAAATGTTAATGAACAATGGAGGAAATTCACAGATTTCTGATTTATTTCATGGCTACTGAATTAGAGGAAAGCCACAGAAGTTTGACTGTATTATTCCTGCATATGGTAGGAGAGCAGCACTGGAGGTTGATAGCACAATCACCTTTTGGAACGAGGTTGGGAGAAATAATCTGGATGTGGTTTTACAGAAATTGGACAAATACTGTACCTCAAGTAGGAATGTAACGTGAAAGACATCTGTTCTTCATTTGAATACAGCAGCAAGGTGAGATAACAGAGCAATATGTAACACAGCTAAACTAAGGGGTTTTCTGACAGACAGGACTAGTTCACACAGGCTGAAAACTCTGCAGAACTTGGGGCCTAAATGAGAAGTCAGAGTCAAATCTTCCCTGGTGGGATATGGGGGAGAAGGAAGAAGCACTGTTGCTCCTCTACAAGGGGAGGACAAAAGGGTGGGGGAGCACAGCAGATAGAGCCTCTGCTGTTTTCACAGGAGGGGCTGAGGACAGAGGCCTCTGAGACACTGCTTCTTTAAGAGTAGGGCTGTTCAGGAAAGAGAGAAACAGGGTGCCCCGATGCAAGAGCTGGGAGATCAAGGGTCAACAATGGGCTAGGAGAGAAGGGAAGGTAGCAACAGCGCATGAGTCTTGCCCTGCAAAAAGGTAAGGAAAATAGGATGGATTTTGTTTTGGGGCATAGATTGTTTGAATTTGTGTGCGGGAGTATATGTGATTGGTGGCAGAATTGATTTATTCAGGGGTTATATGGAATTGATATCATTTCAGGAAGGGAAGCTGTACCAATGGAATTTAGATTTCCCTGGATTGGGGCACAAGTATTTTTCACTGGGGCTTGTAGCCTTTACAGTTCTCAGGAAAGAAGAGCACTGGAGGATCTGTTTCAAGCCATGTTCCTCACATTTCCACAAAAGCCATTTAAGGAGTGAGTGAATGAGTTGTGTACCTGGCAAAATGGGAGAAACACAGACGCAGGCCAGGCATTTTGGAGCTTCATGCTGGGCCTGTGTTCCTGTTCAGACACAAAGATAGGAGTAGTGGGGATATTTATGTTGGGCGACAGAGTCCTCTTCCCTCTCTGTGCTTTCCTGCTGACTGCTCCCATGAATTAGGCACCAAAATACTTATTTCTGATATGGATGCCACCCTTCACTGAGTCTGTGTTGAGGCCCTTTGGCCACTTCCTGCATGCTACCTACTGATGATTGATGCTGCCTTCTTCCTCCATTCCATTCCCTTCCCTTCCCTGCCTTTGCATCCTTCTCACCATTTTTATTATAAGCATTGCTGAAGGGAGATTGGCTTGAAACTATCTAAGGTGACAGGATGTCTTGGTTTCATCAAGCTTTAAGGTTCTGGGTATAAGAATGCTCCCTGAATGTGCACCAGATTCCCATCTCTTCCAAAAACCTTCTTCTTCCATACAGCAGCTCCTATCTGAGTTCTGAAGTGGTGCTTCTTCCTGCTTCACTAACAAATACCATGTGTCACAGCAAAACAATTTTTTTCTTTGTTATTCCAATACTTAGCATGTAGAAATCAGACATACAAAGGATCCCTTGTTTTGTTTTGTTTTATGTTCTAGAAAATTCTTGGATGGTTTTTCTGGGAATCTTCTTCATTCATTATGCAGACTTCCAAACACCCCATATGGCCATGTATAGGGTATTTACATGATGGCAACTCTGAAGTGACTTCACTACACATCGCTAATTCAGCAACATTTTTCCTGAAGGGATGCTACTGTAAAATATTTTCCTAGACCAATATGCTTACAGGTCTAATGGAGCACTTCTGTCCTTGGAAAAAGAATTAACCTGGCAAGAAGCAAGCAATGTGTTTATGTTTCATTGTTGTAGTTATGACAAAAGTTATGAACCAGTGAAGTGATGGCAAATTCTTAGTCATTTCTTATTGCCTTGATTTGGTGCAATAGTGCTGTCAGAATCTCACCTGACATTTTAGTTTCTCATTTTTATGTGTCTATAAATATACTGTATTAAAATTGATAATGGGATTGTTAGCCATTAAAAAATAATGCAGTAAAGATGGCTCCATAGCCAATCTTGGCATTGCACATTGAAAACAAATAAATGCACAGCCTGAAAAATAGCCAAGTCAGTAATGGGTATAAATCAAGTACAGAACACGCTGTAGAATAAGTAAAGAAAATTAAGTTTCTTGACTTGTTTCCTTTTCCCTTTCTTATAAATGAAAGTGGTTGGACCTGCTCTAGGACACATCAGCACCAGGCTACAATAATATTAAATTTGACTAATAATAAATCTTGTATTTTGTTTCCCTTTTTGTTTTTACTTTTTCAACTGAAAATTGTATGGTTTGCCTTCAGTGTGCAACATGGGCTAAACTGGTAAGATTATATCATTTCTCCCCATTGCCTTTGGCAATCTTTTTTCCATCACATTCAAAATTCAATTTAATAAATACATTTCTGCTTGGAACACTGTCAGCAGCAGTGGCACTACTACCCACTCCAGGGGTTTACCTAGAAGCGGTTAGAGATGCTGAGCAGAGAATTGGAATATGCTCTTTAACAGGGTACATCTAATAGTGAGTAGGTTTTGGCCTCACATGCACAATGTGCATTGAAGATGCTACCGATTTCGGCATCTACACCAGCCTTTCCTGTTCTTGTTCAACATGTGTTTTGCATATTAGGTTTTGGCCATTGCAGTGACACCCTGTCTCTCTACTTTTTCCTTGTGCATTTAAAAAAAAAAAAGATTTCTGCTCCCTACACCTTTACAGTACAAGTACTACTTGGTTTACTTTGATTTTCTTTGTCTCTAGCATGCACTCACTTGGCTGCCCCTCCTTTGCCTTGCCACTGTTGTTCGTCAGGTTTTTTGCCTCTCCTTTTGCCCTCAAAGACAACAATAATTCCCTTTTAGAAATGGTTCCCTTCCCCCAACAAACAGTAGTGATGGCAAAAATGTTTTATAATTCATTTTCTGTACACTTCACTGTCCACAGAAAACAAATGTAGCATATACATACTGATCATACTCCCACCCAAGAGCTGTTGTACGGTACTGGGAGAGTGATCAATTACTGGTATGCAACCACCATAACAATGAGCAAGTACTAGGACACACTGTGGCCATTCACCCAAGATAATGATCTAATAGTGGTATAGTAAATACACTCTGCATCTATCCAGGGGATGTCATGAACACTATATAATATAAAGGGAGAGATCAAATATATAGATATACAAATACTGCTAGTGCCACCCAGCCTGGAAATCATGTACAATAAGCCTGATTAAATAGTCTATAGTAAACATATTGTGCAGCTACCCAGTAGACATTTGATATAGTATTAAAATGATGAAGTGCTATTATTCACAAAGTTAGGCTATGCCGTCCTGACATAGTACTTTAAAGTTAATGGTATTCAAACTATATTTCTAACTTACACCTTTTTAATCTCTCCTCAGTGTTTACTCCTGATTCCTCAACTTCCTATCTCCCGCTTGCCCTCAGAATCCTTTTCTACAAGTTGTTGCACTTGTTTATATTTTTGTCTTTTATTTTTGCTTTCATTCATTCCATTAAAAAAACAAAACAAATGCACATACTCCACTTATGGTGCATTTTTCTGGTTCCTCACTACCTCTTAGTGAGCTTCTGTTTCTTTTGTTATTTTAATATCCACAGCTGAAATGTTCTATTTTGAATGGCTTTTGTTTTTTTCTCACGGAATTTGCTAAGTTTACTTATCGTTGTCCCTTTCAGAATGTTAGTGCCTAAATTATATCCAGTAGTATGCTGCTATCTTCTAAGTCATCCTCTGATGCAGGGAGGGAGAAGAAGTAGAGTGAGGCCAGCCATATGGTGAAGGCCAGAGCCATCCTGTTGGTGCAGAGCCAGGTGACTCAGTGTTGATGGAGAATACTGCTGTTCCTTTAGGACCTAGTCTAGCTCTCACTGACCGTGGGAGTTTTTTGACCAACTCTAACGGTAATTCGATCCAGCCCTTAAAAGGAGTAGTGTGTTCTTCTGCCTAACATGTTGCATATTGCTGTATTTCCTTGATAACACCCTCTGTCTGGCAGATCCAGGCCTCTGGGCGCCTTGGCATACCTGATGCTGTGGTAACCCCTTTCTAGAGTTCTCTTGACTGCTAGGTGGACTGCTTCCTGCTGGTGCAGGAAGAATTAGGTTCTCAGTACCCCTTCTTCCTGCTCTCCCCCCCAACCCAAAAGAAAACAAAAACAAAATAACAACCCTAGCACAAATTCACCCCATATAACAGGATTTTGGGTGGGATTTTAAAAGGTGTTCAGCATCTGCCCAACTCCACTACCATTGAAATTAATAGAAATTTTACCATTGACTTCAGTGGGACCAGATTTAGGACAACACTTGTGAAAATCCTTTCTGTCCTAGTCCTTGCCATCCTGTTATATGTGGTATTCTGTTCTAGGTATCCCTCCAAAAAGATTTGGACTGGGATTTTCAGATCTCCTAGGTGGCTGTGAAAATCTCAGGCAAGATGTCTAAAGATGGACAATTAAAAAGATTAGAGGCATGGAAAGACTGAAAAGATTAAGATGCTATTCCTCAGAGGAGACATTAGAAGTAATATGATAGTTACATAAAATAATGAATGGTGCAGAGAAGGTAAATCGGCACACGTATTTCCCTGTCTCCTAGTAGAAGAACAAGGGAACATTGTGACACAACGCACAGTTACACTGCAGAATGTGTTGCCATAAGACATAATTGAGGCCAAGAATTTAGAAGGAGCCAAAAGTTAGACAGTTAATGAGAATTTCCACAATTTCGTTAGAGGAGATATTTCCTTAAATAAAAGTATAGAATCCCTCATGCTTCATGGCATTAGTCAACCACAGGAATTAGGAAAAAAACTTCCCCTATGGACAAATTTGTTTTTTTTTAATTGTCCACTATGGGATTTCTTACAGCTTCTTCTGAGGCATCTGGTACTAGCCTCTCCCACTGCTAGTGTCACAAAGTGTGTTCCTTTTAACAAGATGGCTACCATTGGAATTCCTAACTTTAGTTTCAGGGAACATCATTTATTCAATCAGGGGTGGATTCAGGAGTTCTCATTCAAGCACAACTTTGTTTTAAATCAAAATCAGTGAGAGATTTTCCAGAATAATGACTTGTAAAATGACTTCAGCGTTTAGCCCACTGCAAAGATTTTTCGTGGGGGGAGGGAAGGGACGGGAGAGGTGGGCGGCGTTGGTTTTTTTTTTAATTTCAGATTGCTTAACTGAGCAAAATGGCTGGAGTCTTCCTTTCAAGGTTGGTAGGTCCAAAAGATGAGAGACAGCTCTTTAATCTGTTTAAAAGATCCATATAAACTATCGGTATGATTCTCAAAACAAATGTTTCTCCTAAAATAAAGCCAGCCAACCAACCAACCAACCAATACTAGTAGTTAAGCCTTTATAAGCAACTCCACAATAACAAGCCAGTCTGCAGTGTAGAGAAACTAGATATTGTAAGAAGGAAATACATTTCAATATCAAGCTTCTAAGCTTCTAGTAAACAAAGGGGAGAAAAAGTGATTTTTAAATACTTTTCCAGGGCCCTAATACATGTGCTTTAAAGAAACCCAAAGGGAATTTTATACTATATGTACATTTTATGAACATTTAAATGAATATCTGTGACTAATCTCAAGTGCATTTGATTAAAAAAATAGAACAATTTTGATGTTCCATGTTGAATTATTAAGCAAAAATATTCAGTTATTAGATAGTTAATTAAGTGGAACTGACTGTATTCATTAAAATATTTGTTCCAAACAAATGTATTTAACATTCAGATATTATGCAGAATAGGTGACAATTGCATATCTCCATGGAGATCAATAATGGGATTCAGATCATTGTGTAAAGAGTCTGCAAGTTTAATGCAGAGAGAATGTCATTATTATTTCTCTCTTAATGATGGTCATTATGCACAAACACTGATTGAATTCCATTTGTTACCTGCATTTGAGCTGA
This sequence comes from Natator depressus, assembly GCF_965152275.1. Classification (NCBI taxonomy): domain Eukaryota; kingdom Metazoa; phylum Chordata; order Testudines; family Cheloniidae; genus Natator; species Natator depressus. The sequence continues at coordinate 34,939,198 of NC_134244.1, read as the reverse complement.
GTGGAATAATTACAATTTAAGTGTCTCCATTAAAATTCATAAAAGAATATGAATGCAAAAATGATACTTGAAACTGACAAAATATACTTTGAGGATATAAATTGTGTTTTCTGATAGGCCTCTTACAAGTATTAAAAATAGCTTCATTTTAATAAGATGGCATATAAAGATCATGCATTATCATCATCTTTATGTTAATTCTCATAATACATGACTAATACTAAAAAGTAAAGAAATTAACTTTTAAATGTAGAAATTAATGAAACAATAGACTACTTGTCGTGCAGCCTATTTGGAATGGATACCTTTTGTATTTGGTTTCAGAGTAGCAGCCGTGTTAGTCTGTATCCGTAAAAAGAACAGGAGTACTTGTGGCACCTTAGAGACTAACAAATTTATTAGAGCATAAGCTTTCGTGAGCTACAGTAACCCATCCTCATAATATCTAGTTAGCTAGTCCGTTGCTCTAAATTGTGAATATTACCCTGCCACATTTTTGTGACATGTTTCAATATGTTTTTACACTAATTAAATGTAATCTTGTTAATGTACCATTTAAAAAAACCCCTTTTTCATGCACAGTCTTCTACTGAACTGCACTGACTGCTGATTGTCCTGTGAGTGAGTCATGTACTTACTATTAGCACTGAAGGGCCTGATCCAGTGAGGAGTTCGGCCTCTCAATTATCCTCAACTCTTGTTGACTTCCCTTTGAGTTGCTCAACACTACATAGATTGAGCCTTTGAATCTTAATTACTAATAGTGGCAGTATTGCTGAGGAACTGTCTGATGACATATCTCCTACTAGAGCAAATGAGATCACCAGGGTTAGAACTCCTCACTATCTCTCAGTACAATCTAGGCAGAGAGGAGATTGAGTAGTGGGAGCAGGGATTTCTCCATCAAGGGAATGCTCTTCCCTATACTACTGACCAGGGTAAGACTGTGGGATCCTTCTGATGAAGGTTTGAAACTATTATTTCTCCTTTTATCTGGGTTCATTTGTTGTGTTCAGGGGTGGCTTTTTTCTTTTCTACTCGTACACTTGGATTTATTGGGGAATGTTGCCCTATTAGTGCCCATAATGGGCTCATTGCTCCCTTATGAGAGAGGCAGATGCTCAGCATCTCACAGGATCAGTTCCTAATTTTGTCTCTATTTTTGTTAAGACACCAAGAGGTCTTCAGGCAGTCACATAAAAATTATCATTATTATTATTTATGATGACAGTAGAAACCAGTTAGCTAGGTTATCAGTGGACGGTCTGTCATCCCGATTAAGTGGCTGTCCCAATTAATAGAAGAGGCAATTAAAAAAGATCTAAAAAGCCTTAAAATGACAAAATACTCTACTCAATAAAAATAAAAGTATAACACTGATATTCATAGTATTTCATCTTTATTTGATTTCCCCCCTCCTAATCTTTATTTGGAAACTTCTGTATTAAAATTAAAAGGCAGGGGCCTACAATTTTATACCTATTTAACACTTGGTTAAACACTACTTAAGTACTTGTCACCAGGAAAATGTTTCCCCATTAAGCGAAATTTATGCGAAAATGGTTCTGATTAAGCAGCAGTCATTGTCATTTACTATCGTTAGGCTCCCCGGAAGATATCTTAATAAAGCACCTGTCCAAATTAAGTGTGTCCCTATTAAGTGGTGTTTGCCACACTATTTGACTCTAGCTGTAGTGACCCTCTTGATGATGGAATTTGAAACATAACTGATTTGACCATTACTAAACAGTAGAAACTGCTTTCCATGTAGTGTTTTTTATTCCTAGAACTGACATGAACAAAATTATTTATATCACCTGCTTTAAAACAAAAGTCGGGGATTAGCATTAACCAGTAACAATTGAATATGCATTATTGTTGGCCGAGGAACTTTGTAAAATTGGATTTGCTGAACAGGGATGGGAGACACAGAGGTGAGGTAGGGGCACATAAAGTAAGTGTGGAATGAGGAGATTCATCCAACTAACATTTCTCCCCACCATGAAATCTGCACCCAGGCAAAAAATGGTTTCTGTAACCTACAAGTTCTTGCTGAATCAGTGGGCAGGGTTTCAAAGAGCCGTATCCCTTCTGTAGAATCTGAACTGCTGAATGGAATCCTAAAATCCTACACAGGAATTTAACTTGACCCAAAATTTTCACACCTTTCCAGTAACTTTATTAGCTTTTAAAACACTTAGTGATATAGCGAAACAATATGAGAACTGTTAGAATTCTAATCAATATAAATAAGCAGTTGTTATGGGACTGACATTGTAAATGGGGAAAAAAGACCTTTGTGCCTTTTAAAGAAATATAGGGTACTTACCTTATAGAAGTATAACTACGCTTCACGTAGATTTGACTTAAACTTTTGATTCTGTCAGTATATGGCAGTTCAGATCAACTGGTATTAAATCCTAAGCACAAAAATGCGTGGGGAAAATAACCACCAATTGAATTTCTTAACTAGTTATTCCTGATTGACCTCACATTCTCCTGCTTGAACTGCTGTTTTTCAGGTATGCAAATCTCTCCTCAATGGTATGCCTATGGGCACATTACCTTCTAAATCCTTAGAGGAGAAAAAAAATCATTTTTCGAACACGTTCAAGCTAATCAAATGCTATCTGCTACTACGTCTTATTTTGCCATACTCTGACATGGCTAGAGAAGTTCAAGGCAACATTAATTTGCCCTTTTAATTCTTTTTGAACAATTCAGTGCAGGCAGATTATGCAATGAGAAGTGGACAGTTTCCGGAATAAAAAATCATATTTAATTGTTTAAAAAATATCAAGATTGAAAATGGCTAAGTTAAAATCAAGTCATGCACTGTTACTAGAAGAAATGTTCCTTGGGTGGTATTACTTTACTTGGGAGTACTCCAAGGTAGTCTGTACAAAACATGAGAAATATGTCTTATGTTGATTAACACCCAGTGAAATAAGAAACCATAGATAATCTAACGTAAAGGGCATGAACTTCCTCACAAAGTCACAGCTACTTTTCATGCGGAAAAAATATGTTTTCAGCTGCTGTTTGTTTTGTGTAAGCACTGACGTCGCAGTGTTAAAATGCAAGTTTCCTGCTCTCAGCAGTTCTTTGGGGGAATAGATAAGGTGACATATACTGATTGGCAGCCTGATTTTAAAAAAGAAACTCCGTCGGTTCTGGTGGAGGTGGAAGCTAAACAAATGCAAAAAAGTCAGTTTGATCCATTCTTTCTATTAAATGCAAAACACTATGTTGTACCTGAGATATTAATCTATCCTACTGAGCATTCTCCCAAAACTCATACTGATTTTAGTGGTAGTTTAAGATGTCCACACAATGCAGGATTTGGTCCTCGAATTTAAAGCTATGGAACATCCATAATTTAGCTCTATTTTTCCTCAGCATTGTAATGCATGTAATCCTCTACCAGAGAGTCCCTAACACTGAACCATGTTACATATCCTGTGTCACTCCACTTGTAAGACTAAGAGAAGCAGTATGTACAGTAGAAGAACTACACTTATACACTTATTTATACACTCATGTTGAAAACATTTTACAGTGGTATGTGGTTTATATGTCTCAAGTATAACAACCCAAGTCCAGTATAATTATTTCTGTTTATGTTCATTTTGCTTTTCTGGGTGTAAAATGTGCACCATCATCAGCTTGCTTAATTTTATCATGGTCTTCTTGGACCTGTGATTGGTATCATTTGGGGAGATTTTTCCATCTTGACCATTCATAAAATATTAAAGGTAATATTGTCTGTTTTCTCTCTCTCCAACTAAAAATAATGTAACTGATTTAAACCTTTAGTGTAAACAAAATACTTCTCTCCTCCTCTAAATCAGAGCAGATAATTTGTATATTACATTTTAATCAGATGCTACAAAAAAAATTTAATCAGATGCTACATCTAAACTAAATGACTAAACATCCCGGACCTCATGACCACTACTAGCACTGCTACATTCCCTTCTTTCTAGCTGGGTGGACTGCAAGCCTGTGTTTTATAGCATGCCCAATTTACACCGTGTGTTAATGAATACTTCTGCATTAGGCCTGAGAACTGAATACTTTTATGATGAGGACAGCAGTGGTCTATTTCCTCCTTGGCTCTGGTACCTGTGTATAAAATACATTATGCTGACGCGAATTTTAAACTACAACATAATCAAACAGCAAACAGAAGTTGCTTATGAACCTAAAGGTTGGGGTGCTCAATTATTAAGACATGTTGTCTGTCAACAACTTATCAGTTGTAGCCATTTAACGCATACTCAATACTTGAGCAGAATTAAGAGTGTTTACTTTCCTCATAAGAGGGCAGTCAGATATGTACCAATTTTGTTTTAACTGTGGAGAGCAGGGAGCTGCAAACTGAGTGGAGAAGGGATTCAGTAAGGCCTAATCAATCACTGACAGATTACAGCTAAAGCCACTTCCATACCCATTAAAGCAGGACAAATGCAGAATTGCAACTGAACAACTTCTAGTTTTAAGCCAACAGTGGGACTTCCTAGTTATTTATCAAAGTCATTGCTGGTAAGCAGCATGCCTCACTGCTCGATTGTACTTCACAGCAGACAGAGCTGACTGAAGCTTCAGCCATGAAAGAAGTGTTTATGCCCTCAGCTGTGGTGCTGTCAGCCCTCTGGAATTTACTGTAAATCACACAGCTTTTATTGCAAGATTTAGTAGCTTATCCTCTGTGGGCTCTATTCACTGCAAGCTTGTTACTATTTGGATGTTAGCCTCAGTCCATAAAGGGACTTGCTACACATCATCAAACAGCAGCGGAAAACCAAAGGTTTCATTTTTCAATTTTCTAAACCCTAAACTCCTCAACAGTCATTGAATTTCATTGCAGAAAGTGGAAGTCTACTTTATTATGGTACTCAATTTCCCCAATGGAGTTATACACTTATAACATTACTTTTATTTCCAATGACAGGATCTGGCCATCTGTCCTGGCTGTAATTTCATAACACACTCACTAGTTTTTATTTTAAGGGAATTTCTAGATATTACATTGAGCTTGTGACAAAATTGTAATGTAGATATAAAGGCCACAATAATGATAACTATATTTAGTGCTCCCTAACATCTTAACAAAGTAATTTTTTTTTCTGTTCTGAGTATAGGGAAGCCTGGATAAGCTTCTAACACAATTGAGCTGACAAATAGGGAGAAAAAAATTGAAAAGATGGAAAATACAAAAGGGAGAGGGGCTTTCAGGAGTGAGACTCAACCAGGACAATATTATTCCACAGGCAGTATGTATTTTATCAAAAATGATACTGTGCATCCGATTTATCAGAGTCATTCCTACCAAGATCAAATGAGAGAATAAAGGGAACTGCTGAAATGTTTCTTTGTAATAAGGATGGTTATTCCCTGCAAGGCTTAGAAACCTGACAAGACATTTAATTATATTTTGTCACTTGCTGTAACAATAACTCCCTTCCCCACAGTTTCTCTTTACAAATGGAGGATGGCGTATTTGAAAGATGGTTCTCTTTCCCATCTAGCAATTCCTTGAAGAAAGTGGCTTAAACCTGTTTCAGCTGTCTCATAGGTCCTCTGATGTGCGAGGCGGAAAGCTAAATTCTCTCTTTAGCACCTTTCATTCAAGAAGCAGGGCATGAGATCCTTCTTTCCCCTTCCCACATTGGCATTGCCTGGCACATCAGTCAGCCCCCTTGTTCCTGCAAACCTGAAATTCCTCTACTTCTGGGACTATTATCCCAGAAGACATAGAAGTGAATACATATAGTGAATACATAGAAGACATATAGTGAATAGCCATCAAGGCCCTGCAGAGAGGCTGTTTGATGTGCCAGGATTCTGTGAGGTAAGAGCTCCTTTCTCTTGGGACTCTCAGGCAGGTTTGGGATAATCAGAAGGAGCAAGCACAGTGTTAGAACCTTCTCTTTCTCTGGGCTGAGGAGACTAACTTCACCTAACCTAAAAAATGTTTGGATGAAATCCTGGCCTCACAGAGTTTTTCCATTGGCTTCAATAGAGCCTGGATTTCACTCTTTCTGTTCAACTTGGGGGAAAGATTCATGGAGTTGTTGTTTAACCCAAGGGAGTCAATCCCTCTGTAGTTCATACATCATGCCTACGAAGTAAATATTAGGGAAAATGTCTTGGTGGAACCACCCTGTAGACTCCAGAGCCAGATTTAGTCTACATCTGAATTTATACAAAGCTCTCATCTGTTTGGATTCACTGTCAGGTTTGCGCCCATCTCTAGAAAAATGAAACAGAATGCAAAGGTGATGATTAAGAAAATTGTTCCTACCTTTTCTGTAATTCTATTTTTCTTTTGATGTTTAATCTGGCTTCCCGAGGGAAAAAACCAACGTACCTAACTTTCCCTTGTTTGGGTGTTGTAGGGCATTTTTACTCACAACAGTGGCAAAGGAGCCAAAATAAATATTTTATCAAAATATTTAAGTAAATGCAACATTCTTTCCACAAACACAGAGTGCCTCACAATGCCACTATTATATACTTATGATACTTCATACAAGGTCCTGAAACTACATATGGTCAATTTATGGGCATCTTGAGCCATATTGGAAGAAGAGTTTTAGTGAAAGATTATGAGAGCTTAACAGAAAAATTCAATTCAGATTGCAATGTAAATTTTGTTCTTTTTCAAGTAAATAATTCCCATCCTTTCTCTGAGAGACATGTAAAACCAGTGGAAAGACTGAAAGACTGCAGGAGAAAGGGTTGTATTGTATAGTACAAGGAAGGAGTCATTTGGTTTGTCCTTCTTCTGCAACACACTAGTACATGATGAACTCCTTATTTTTAAAAAACCCATACAGAACACACTTACTATTCCAGAAAATGTGTGTGCCCTAGATTGCTGGGATCTTATTGGAGTCATTCAGGACTCATATTGGTATACGCTGGCATAAACCCTGGCACTTGTTGCTGACAAAGGAAAGTTCACAAAGGGAAGAAGTTGCAGAAGTGGAAATAGCTGCAACTCCCTTATGCTGATGTGTATCTGGGTACAGTCATGGGGACTGTAAAAGGCTAATACAGCATAAAAAATGCCCTACACTAGACAGAGTAAGTAGCGTGAGAGTCTGAGGACTTCTGAGTACTCCACCTGAGTAGCTCCCACCAGTGCAAGGGAATGCTAGGGTAAATTAAAGCTCCCCACTTGGAGAAGCACTGACAAAAAGCATTGTGGTATCATCACCTGCCCTCCATCGGAGTAAATCCCCGCTGAGGTAGAAGAGGTTTCATTCTTACGGGGAGTTATAATTTACCCTTCATTATGCTAACTCTACCTTTATAGGTATCAGCTTTATTAAACAAACAAACAATAGCTGTTAGCTGAACCTCTACCTGAGGTTCCCCATTATGGGGTAAATCCTGCACTAGGTTTTGTATAAGATCCAGAATGGATTTTTTCAAAGTCATTCTTTCTACTTCATTGACCCCCAAAGTCCTGTCCTGCTGCCCATTGGGTAGTCTGTCCTGTAAATTTTACAATCATTTACTTTGTTGCAAATAGACTTAGGGACCAAAGCTGAGCTGTTCCAAACATGAAATGCCTCCTAAAGTCAGTTTGAGTTACATATGCACAGCAGCAGCAGGGCTGGTCTCTTTGTTGTCAATCATATTTATATTTCTTTCCAGAGAATGCATTACAATGCTGTGTATATAGCTAAGATAATACGTCCTTTAATGAACTATGTAATCAGTTTTTTTTAACCAGTGATACGTTAACGTTTCCCCCCTCCTGCCTGAAAGGCAGGCCCAGTCTTCTCTGTGGCACTGTTTCTCACCCCTCCTCTGGATACCATCCACAATGGGTGCTCTGTGGGTTTGTGACCTGCTCTGGGGGAGGGTGTGGAGACTGGGCAGGCTGGAGGGAAGAGTGGGTGGGGCAGAGTGGAGCTAGTGAGGACACATTGTCCAGTCCTGTAGAGAATATTTGTGGGGAAGGGTTGTACTTGGTTTTCTTTGCAGCCCGTTTCTGGGGATCCAGGTGTTTCTGTGGTCAGGGGAATCCTTGGATGTGCGTCCAATGTGTATGTGTAAGGTGGACAGGGCACTTACCTGTGGGACAGAGTCTGTATAGAGACACAGGGCTTCCATGCAAATGATCTGGGCCTCCCAGAGGCCACTGAGATTCCTGTGAAATGTAGGGATCTAGGGGACTGAGGTCAAACTAGCAACTCCTGACAAGATGATGTGAGTGGGGAGCTCCATGAGGGGATCCTGTCACTTGGCTAACCCCATCCTATAGTTACCTACAGACGGTGTGATTCTGATCTCTTTACACCAGTGTAATGGCACTGACTTCAATGGAATTTCTTTTTATTTACGGTTTCAGAGTGGTAGCCATGTTAGTCTGTATCAGCAGAAAGAACGAGGAACTGGAATTAATCTGAAAACTGGACACCATTAAATTAGGCTTGAATAAAGACTGGGAGCGGATGAGTCATTACACTAACTAAAAACTATTTCCCCATGCTAATTTTTCCCCTACTGTTACTCACACCTTCTTGTCAACTGTTTGAAATGGGCCATCCTAATTATCACTACAAAAGTTTTTTTTTCTCCTGCTGATAATAGCCCATATTAATTGATAGGTCTCATTAGAGCTGGTATGGCAATCCCTATTTTTTCATGTTCTCTGTATATATATATATCTATCTTCCTACTGTATTTTCCACTGCATGCATCTGATGAAGTGGGCTGTAGCCCACAAAAACTTATGCTCAAATAAATTTGTTAGTCTCTAAGGTGCCACAAGTACTCCTCGTTCTTTTTATTTATGGTGCTGTGAGATCAGAATCAGGTTTACTTATAGGTAATGCATATTCTGAGTTTGTTTTTTGCCTTCTAAATCTAGTAATCTTACTTCACAGTTCCTTTTCTTCACATGACCTGAGTCTCATGACCATCAATTCTTTTCTCTTAAATCTGGATAGTATAATTCTCCATACAATAATAATTACTTAATGGGTTTCTAAAATAAATGGCATAATAGTTATTCCAAAATTGTCAGATATTAAATAAATGAAAATTACCATATCCTAAATTATTGAGCTAAGAGTCCACAATAGAAGAATAATTTACCAATGTTGAAAGAATAGCCAATTTACTTTGACAATTTATTTCAAGTAATTTGGGTGCATGGGGGGCAAGAAGGCATGCATGGTAATTAAAATGTATGAAATTTAGGAAAAATATCCTCATCATTTTTTGTTCTTTTCTGAAAAGAAAGTCACTGGCATTTTAAAGTGAATTTATTCTTGGCAATCCCAATGGATCAGTGCCTGAAACTTGCATTTCCATAGATTAGACAGAGAGCTTTAGCTCTTCTCAGTGTTTAGGAATTTTGTGTGGGAGATCCCTTGGGTTTTACTCATGCTGCAAAGCACGTTGTGATCCCATTTTGTGAGTTTTCTGTTCACTAAAGCCCCTCCAGCCTGTTCACTGCTTTGCTGGGCTTTGGTCCTGGGGGATATAAACTCAAATAAAGGATAGACTTGAAATATGAAGATATTTTTAGCTTAGAGGAGAAATATTAAACTGCTGCAGGGGCCAAATTCACTGCTATCATCAGTAGGTCCACATTCATTTATTTCAGTGGATTTGCACCAACTTCTGGTCGTGAGGTGTATTATCCTAAATGTGTAAAACAAATAAATAATTTAAAGCACTTGAAAATAATGCTTCTATGAAAGTTATATTTATAGCAGGCCCTAAATCACACCCCAGCTCCTTTCATGGGGTTTTACAGAATTCCTCTAACTATGGCTTTTCCTAACAGAACAAATGCTTGTTTCCCAGGAGGCTTACCTTTCTTAAGCATGTATAACAATAAACCATTCAAACAGCGCAGTTTAAGAAGAACTGTTCTAAACACCAGAGTGATTTCCACCCCCCCCAACCCCCACCACCATTTAATATTTAAACTGCTGTGGATGCTTATTCCCATTGGTTCCCCATATCTACCTGGATACTAAAATATATGCAATTAAAAAAATACCCATCAAAATGTTTGTTAATTGCCACCCTTATGGGCAGTCTTGGCAGAAGGCCAAAAAGCAAATAGAGATTAGCAGCGTTACACGTAAGTAAGGAATAAGAGAGAAAGAAAGTGCATGCAATGTAATTGGTCAAATGGAGAAGTAAAGATATTGTCCCCCAGTCCCAGAGAGCATGCAGTGGGCAGCAGGCCCATGACCAGAGGGCTACTGCATTCTGGCTATTCTCAGATGGTGGATAGTTCCTTGAGGGACATTGCCAGTTGTCATGATTAGAACTGTCGTGCATTATGCTACTCCATGAGGCCAGGGTAGGGTTGGCATGAGAATTGGAGAGCCACAAGTTGACAGGTTCATCATTTTAGTGTGCTAAGCAGAAAGTGGATGCAGCAGAGAACTTGAGGTGAAATTCTGGCCCTACTGAAGACAATGGCAGATCTCTCATTGACTTCAGTAGGGCCATGATTTCACCCTTCGGCCGTTGGGTCAACTTCATCAAGGGCTTCTTCAATGTGGCTCCAGACAAGCATGGTTAAAATTTGGCAAAAAGAGTTCTCCCAGCCCCAGTTATGGGATTTTACATCCATCTCTTAGGAGTAAAGAAAGGTGTGTCCTGCAAATATGAATGGATTTTGAATAGTAAGACAGTAACCCTTATTAAATAAAAGAGAATCTATTTTAAATAGTTAGATCTATGCTTCTCATTTCTCTAGTTCTCGCTTGAAGGGAAAGGGAGGAAAGTGATTACAATATAAAATCTGCGTTCTTTAATTTAATTACTAGATTTGAGCTGTCACGTTGACTTTCATTGTGACAGTCTCTCTCTCCCCCTGTTAAGATATCTCAACAACTGCAGTGAAATGAACCTAAAGTGACAGCTTGAGACAAGGAATAAAACTAATATACACTATGGAGAGCACTGTCTGGCTGATATTGTGACGTCACTCCGAGAAGTACCACCTGGGTGTCAGAACTGTCATGATTCATTCCCTGCATATCAAATTTTGCTTGGCTCAGTGTGGAGAGGGAGCTTGTTACCTTAGGTACTCAAATCAAATATCCCTTTCATTTGCTTGTATTTACTCAAGTGTTTTTTGAAGTAGCTTAAACCGGTTATGCCTGTAGCCACCAGTCATCAACCAGGTTGTGTGCGCTGGGCTGTGTGACCTAATGATATGAGCGTCTGTCAGCTGTTTGATCTCCTAATATGCACTGTTTTTGCCTCTGCTGAACTGCTAGTCTTTGTGAACACTCTTTCTACTTGTCATCTGAAATAAGGCTACAAAGCCTGTGTTCTGTATACCATGCTGTTTGGTAGTCAGCCACATCACATCCTTTAGGCCATAGTCTTTTCAGCCTGACTGAAGCCTCCTGCTACCACTCTCAAGAGCAGGAGAAAAATCTGCTTTTTCTCTGTAGAGCTGATAATGAATTCAGTGTGTTTGAGGAGGGGTAACATGTAGAAATGACAGTGCTGTTAAATGCATGGGTTTCAGAACATTAAAAAAAACTATTTTCCTATGAAGTATCTGTTCCATTATAGCTTGAAAGTGTAGACACTTTAGCAATACAACACTTGAATTGGATACATATGGATGCTTAATATTCAGTGCAATATAATAATGAGTCATTAGTGATAAGCTTGTGAGAGGATGTGTTCAGTGGCGGGGGGGAGCATCACAACCACACACAGAAAGCTGGAACAAATCACATGCATCCTGACAGAGTGAGATTGAGATTTTAGCATCTGATATACCACTACCTGCTGATTCTGGTAAAAAAAATAGCATGGTGAAGGACAGATGTGAGCCTTCCTAACAGATGTAGGTCAGTGTTCAGTCTTGCATAACCTCATTTCATGTTTTGCCCCTATTTTCTCTTTCTCTAAAAGCTTTGCAAGACATAGTGTGATGATTCTGTGACTACATAGACTCCATGGCCAATGTTTAATGTCCCCACTGTGTCCAAATAAACTGCTCCTGCCTGTTGCCTGCAGGGAGTGAACTCAGGACTCTTTGCCCTAGGAAATACAAGCCTCTTCTACCTATTGTAAAGGACAATCTCTGGTCTTCGTAGCAGCATTAGGATTAGTTTATTCTGTGACTCTAGGAGGACATGATCATGCACCCACTTTAACAGATCCAGTGTTTCAGGCAATAGAGGTCAGTGGTAAATCCCCATTAAGCACTACATTATAACATCTCCAATCCCACAAAGAATAGCCTGTGGGGGAGATCTTCTGCTGATGTAGATTGTCCTACACTAGCCAAGAATCTGCCAGTGCATTTTTTCCCATTCCATAGGTCACTACATTTATCAGGGTAGAGTCCTGATGCAATAGGAAAATAATCAATTTCTGTGACTTTTACTTAGGATTCCAGCATCTTAATCTGTTGTTTGTAGTTCTTTTCAACCACTGGTTATTTGTTAGCTAGCTGTGAATACCTCTATCATATAATCAGGTATCACACAAAGTAACATTTCTAGAAACACTAATGTATTTCTTTGCCCCATTTGCCCAAGGGTAACATATTCCCTCCTCATATATGCAAGGCATTCATGCTCTCCACTGTTATGTAAATCACCAAGCACTGGGAAATGTATTTGCAAGAATAATATTATGATATCAACAAAAGACCAGAATCACATGAAAGTTTGCTTCAGCTTCCTCTGGGCAATGAAGGCATCCATGGCGGCAACTCAAAGTATCCACAAATTCCCCCCTCTGATGGTGGACCCATTGGTGAGTGGTAGTGGCCACAAAATTGGAATGATTAGGGCAGCTAGGGGATGCACTAAAGCACTAGCGCAGCCTACGCTCTTCCGCTGCTAAATTTCTCAGGATATTATCTTCCCTGCACCAAACAGGGTTATTTTTTTCTCCCAGTATATCTCTCTTGCCCTGTCAAAAAGACCAATGTAAAGAATGTAGTTTCATATGTTTTCATTAATGTGAAACTTTTTGACATTTAAAATACTATTGGCATATTTATGGAATATATAGAACATAGTTCATACACTGCAATCCAAATAGCACTTTGGTGCTGTCTTCCTGGAGTTGAGCTAGCTGATTGGTGGCTAGATGTCTCCTAATCCCAGAAATGTAAAACAATAATCAGGTAGCTTGAAACAAATTGGTCTCAAATGGCATAAAAGAACAATATATTGTATCCTCTCTATAAAGGGCAAGTGGCACAAGGCATAGTGAATCTTCCCATGTCTGTATTAACACGGATATATTTATGAAAATATAGCCAGAGTGTATATAGCACAATACCCTTTATTTTATTTAGTGCCTTAAAGAACTGACAACATTTCACAGAGTTAGTCAGTTGGGGGAAAGAAATATTTTTAAAGACAAGATCTAAAGGAAGGCTTGTGAGGCGGGATGAAAGGTAGACAATTCCAGAGAGATGGGGCACCAGAGCTCTAGGGATGGACCCCAGTAGATTTCAGGAAAATTAATGTCAATTGACTAATGTAGCACTGTAAAGTCACTGCTGAACCTGCCATTTCATGGTGGGTGCCGCCTCTGGATAATATGTTGGCACCACTCTGTAAAGCCTCTGGGAAGATCAGGACTTCGGAACAAATAAAGAAAACTACCCCAAAACTACCTCAGAGTTTACACTCAGACTAGTGCAGTTTGGGACAGGAATTTAGATGTCATAGTTAAGATTGTATAGCTGCCCATCTAATGTGAATATATGTTCTGTAAAGCTGTAGATATGTTACTTGCTTTAATTCTGAGTTTCAGTGGATTAATTTAAGAGGCTCCCAGTAACCTGGAACACTACAAGTCTTATGTCTATGAGTAAGTAAAGGCAGTGGCATGCCAATGCTGAAAGAATGGACAAAGGAACAGACAGTCTGGAACACCAAATATATCAAACTGTCTTGACAATAAAAAAAATCTGAGAAGTTAATGTGAAATTCTTATCTATTGCTTAGACTTGGCAAAGATAATACATTCATAAATTCTTAAATTCTAGGTGGAACTCTTAGAAAAACAGATAAGGAGAATGCACAGTATTCAAATCCCAGAAATCCCAGAATGGGAGGAAGGTAAGAAGCTACCATATATTCTGCGTTGTGCTACAGAGAACAGCTCACTCTATATTGAGAGCTTATCATGTGTCTACAAAAAGGGCACCGTAGGAGACCAGCAACTGCAGAACTACTCTCCTAAAGTTAATGGATGTAAGGTCAAGAAGGGTCTTTTCCACACAAAGAATTTAGTACATTAAGTTTTATAAGTGGCAAATTTTGATTTTTTTCCTGATGTTGGGCCCTGCATTCAGCAAAATTGTGCTCTTCCATGCCCAGAAAACTTGCTTTCCAAGAAAATAAGTGCTATCAGTTAATGTAGTCTAGCCAAGTTGTGAGTCAAATAAAATAGCACTGGAAAATGTATTTATTCTAAGGGCCGTTGCAGCAGAGATTTGTGTATGAGAGAGAGAATTTCCTCACCTGAAAAATGTACAGTTGTATCTGGACTTTGATGTTCAACGGACTTGCTTTGTGATTTTGCTGAGATTTCATGTTGTGGCTGAAGTTTCAATTGAAGTTCATAAACAAATTGCCATTTTGGAGCATGTATCATGATGAAACTACAGGGCTTGATTTTATAAGTAACTTTGTAGAGCTGAGTTTAAAACTCTATTTTTAGTTTTTCGGTTTTGAAAATAAAGGGACTTGTGCTCAGAAGTTTGAAGCATAGTAATCCAGTAGGTGCTGGCGTGCTGCGACACTCCGGTAATAGGACCCATATAAGCACCTAGGTAAATGTTAGCATATAACATTATCTAACCAGCTCATTTCTCTTTGCTTATACATTTTACATACTGATCCTGCGTTAGGTGCTGCACATGTCCTAATAGAAATCCTAAGGTATCCTACATGCTCTGGGCAAAATTCAACCCGGTCATAGGTGGATGCAAATCCATTCAACCCAATGAAATTATGCCCACTGGCACCAGAACTAAATGTGATGCGTTAGCTGAATATGCATTTTAATTTCTTTCTTCCATCTCCCTCATAAGGATATTCGGGGAGTTGAATCACTGTTGATTGATATAGTTATTTCAGAATATGATTTCAAGACTTACAGCTGGTCAGAAGTTTTTTGATGGAACTTTTTTTTCCAGCAGGAAATGCTAATTTTAGTGAAATTGAAGTGTTTCCTGGAAACACGTCTCCATTTTTGATGGGAAAATATTGAAATGTTTTATTTCAATAAGGTCAAAACATTTCATTTGGACTCCATCATTTTGATAAAAGTTGAAAAGTTTGATTTCGAATCTATCATTTAGACTTTTCTATTTAGGCTTGGTAGAATTTAATTTTTATTAGTATAGTATCAATAGATAATATCAATGTTTATTTTTAAGCATTTTTTCAAATTTTGTTATCAATTTAAATTTTCATAGTTGCTGAAACACGGAGTCAACACCACATGTTTAAGTAAATATCCTTAAATCAAACTCTAACAAGTTCTGAAGCAGCATTTTTCTTCCTTTGCCTACCTGTAGATATTCATTATTACCGATTGAAGTATTTTTTCATCATTTTGTGTGTGTACTGTGAAATCACCATTTATCGACCTTTACTGATAAAAATCTAATCCCTCCAACCCTATTTATATCATATTATAAATTATAAGATGAAAGTTTGGTTTGACCTTAAAAAAATGCTTTGGCCTTGTTGAAATGAAATGTTTTGATAGTGTCAAAACAAAATGTTTCAGAATGTTTCATTATGCAAAAAATTCAGAGATTTCTACTTTTTGCCTTGATTCAGGACACTTTCAATCTAATGAGGCAGTTTTTCCCCTAATTTAGAGTTAGACTTGAGGCTGTGAGAGTCACAATTCATTTCCTGGTTCCCTTCGTCTTCCAAGTGGGAAGAAATCATCTACTGGTCCATACCAGATTACTTCCCTTTCTGTTTGAGCTGAGGTGGGCTGACACATCATTGGGGAGCCAGTGGGCTCAAGCCTCTGCCTACTCCCTGCCCGGCTGTACAGAAAGGGTGAAGAATCAGCCCTGCAAAGGTAGCCATGCCCCGCACACTGTGAGACATGGAGCCTCTTGTCCTTTTATGGGCACTCAATAGATCTTGCCCTCACACAATATGTCACTTTATGTTTGGTTTCCTTAATCCTTATTATTACCCAGATTTGAATAAAAGTGAAGAGAGCTTCTTTTCTCAGGGCTGAGGGCCAAATTCAGCCCCACTTGGCTTCAGTGACTGGTGAATAAGTATAACTGAAGTTAGATCTTGGATGTGTCTTCATTGGCATACATGAAATCCACCTTCTCCATATGACACATCCACCAATTCCTTGGGGCTAAGTTTTGCAATCACTGGAACTACACAACTTGTAAATCAGCAAAGAATTTGATCCATGTATCTTCATTTAATATTGATTGATTAGCTCCCCTCATGATGCTTTGAAATACTTATGCCAAAATTAAATGTATGCAGAAATTATCTTCATTGCCATATTCTTTAATCTCAGAGCTATACATTAGAGTCTAGCTATCATGTTTCTGTTAGCACTAGCCATTTTTCATATAGGCAAGCTGGAAGGAATGCACTTCTTCTTATGAGCCAAACTATTTGTACATACATTGATGTATTCCAGTTATGTATGTTATTGTTTGATCAATAAGCATTGAAGACTAGAAGGCTGTTACCAAATTCTGCTAAAAAAAAAAAAGACATTAGTCCCTGCTTGCCACCAAATTTCATCACTTTTTTTTAAGATATAAGGATTTTGATCCCATAATCCTTCCTCAGCCAAACGTTTCAGTCAGTGGGAGATTTTCCTGACTAAGGACACCTGAATCACGTCCCTTGTCCTTTACAGGGCTCGTGGCACCAAATTCTACCATTGCTCTTCTCGCTTATGTGTTTTTAAATCATTGAATTTCTCATATTAGTGCAAATCCTGTCTCCTACCTGGATGAAGTCATTAATCTTGTTTTACACCATGATGTATTGCTAAGTGACAACTTGCACTGTGTATGTATTGTTACTCCACTCGCATGCCTATTGAAGACATTACTGGTTCGAGGAACGCAAACCTAGTGTTGCCAGTGAAAGATTTCTTTTTTTAAAATCATAGAAAGCATGTGCTCTTAAGAGCAGGACAGACTGCCCTTTTTGCTGCAGATTAAGAAACAAAAGGATTAGTTTCAAGACCATCAGGCACACTTGCCAGGGTTAGACTTAGCACGTTGCTCATGTATCTGCAGTATGGTGCAGTTTTTTGGAGCATTACCACAGAAAGAGCTTGAATTGATCTAGTTGGCTCATTTTCAAATAATAATTGTTAAAAGCCAAGTTAGTTTAATGTCAATGGAGACAAATAACTGAGAGCTTAAAAATATAGGGCCCCAATTCTTATTAACCGCTCTGGCAGTATAAAAGGTACAAACCTAATAAAGTCCTTTTTTCACTGCCAGAGCAGTGTGAAGAAGCCTTAGTGTAAATGAGAATTAAGTTAATAATTTGAGGACTAAATGTAAGGTAAATGATAAAATAATCAATTGTGTTGAATTTTGTTCTGTGAACAATTCTGTTTGCTAGTCCATGCTTTCCACTTCTCTGAGAGATTTTTTGAAGAGGTTTAATTTTTGCACCACTTTCTTCTCCTCTCCACGATACATTGATCAATGCCAATTCATTTCACAGACATCTGAGGGAGCAAAAATTCTGTTCAGATGACACAGTGAACAAAGCCTACTGCATCATCATAATTCCACTGGTCAGGGCACAGGACAGGAAATCAAAATTCACCCTTAGGGGTTCGGTTAGGGTTCATGCTGTTCACTTTGCCAGGGGCCTGGCTGCAAACTAATCCCTTTAATTTGCTTGTAGGCCAGATTCTGAATTGTCCTCTCTGGGCAGCTCCCCCAGCCCAGCAGAACTGAAGTGCAGGATGCTGCGGCCACACCTCTCTCCCCTGATGATTCCTTTTGCGACACCCTGACCTCTCCGCTGGACAACTCCTAAAGTAGGGACTAGGTAGTAGTGTGGCTTAGGGTTGCCCTGCACAGCCTGGGGAATCCCTCACACCAGGGTTATAATGAGGGCTCGTTAAAATGGCCAGTTAAACGGCTGAGCCACTGTACTTGGTCTGCGGTGAAGCCCAGAATTGAGGCCATAGTATTTTAGCACTGTCAACACGTGTCTCTGTTGGTTCATGTATTCACAAATGTCTAGATCTCAACCGGCTCAATTTTTAAACCCATGCTTATGTTTGAATTTCTTTGAAGTGCTGAATAGTGCTTTAAGACACTTGATGAAGAGTAAGGAGAAAGCTCCTGCTTTAAGGGACTGTTTTATTAGAGTTCAAGAAGGCCAAAAACACCTCTCTGCTGTTTGATGGTGTCCTGATGGATAGAAAGTGAAAACATTTTCATTGCTTTGGAGAATTGTAGAATTTGGCCTAATTCAAAAGACTGTGCTTTCAAATACTGAACTCCATTTCACTGGTTAAAGCCCTAAATGCATCTCTGATTACCTGCTTATTACATATTGATAGTGGTAAAAGTAAATTTATTATGTATTGCTTATACACATGAATATTTTGCGCATATTCCTCCCATTCTACCACAAAAATATTTTAACATAATTTTTGAATAATAAATTATGAACTATGATCCTTGTTGTGCATGGTAAATGTTAACTGTTGTATTGTTTGCAGATTTTAAGCCATCAGTGTTATTTGAGATGTTGCAAAATCATGACCCCTTTAAAAGAAAAACAACACTAAAGCATTCCTTCCATAGCAACTATATTCATAGCAGCAATCTACCACAGTCAAACTAAATAAACCATCAAGAATTCCAAGCTAGAAATGAGTTGTTGGGAGATCTCATTATCATATTCTGTCTGAGGTCTCATGATAGGCAAATGCAATAATATTTTCACTGGTGTAAGGCTTCCAAGTAGTGCTGGAAGTAGATTTCAGTGAAGTTGAACCTCACTGTTGCTGGTGGTGACAAAATGTGACTTTAAAGTACTTAGATGGGCATCAGCCGGTTTTCCTGAATGCAGCCTACAAATAAGTGACAGAGGTGGAAAAGTTTTTTGTTGTTTTCCTATTATTTTTCTTCCTTGCCTCAATGACCTACTGTTGATTTGGAAACCCACTGCTCTGTACAAAGGTTTATGATTCCCAATTTGTCTTGCAATGCTGGGAATCAAACTGAAACAGCTTGAGTGTTGAGTGTCAGCACACCAGAGTGGAATAAGCCCCCATGCATACCAGTGAAAGTCTACATTCCAATCCAGACATTGTTTCAAGTTGAACACTCAAGAGACAAAGTTACATTTAGAGATTATAATTTTTAGTTTGTTTTATTCAGTATTACAACTTAATTGCATTCTAAGCCAACAGAATGGTTTATCGGGAGGAAAACATACAATATAGTTTACTAACAAAATACTTTTCCCCATTTCTTTCAGACTTTTTTAAATGGATGCAATCTGTTTTGGGGATGAGGCTGGGGAGAGAGAAGTAAATAGAATACAAAAGCCTGAAAATAAATTATCTAGCGCAAACCAAAATTTTGCTTTCCTCTGTCTCTGTATTTGAAAGTATGGAAGGAGACATTCAACTTTTAATTTTCAAACTATCTATAACTTTTACTGGCACATAGCAAGGGGGAGAGGTTTTGCCTAATTCTCTCTTATGATTATGTCACTGAAGTCTAATACAGTTTTTACATCTCATTAATACAGCACATAATTCAAGGATCTGACTTTAACCTATGAAACATACCACAGATTATAGGATGATACTAATCTACACATTGAGCTAGATTCTTGGTTTATGTATAACAGTGTACCTCCACTGAAATCAGCTGAATATCTGACCCACTGTTTTTTTCTTATTTTAAGGAAGAAAAATATTAAGGGATGTCAGTCAGTAAGGTAAGCATAATATATTTCATATAAAATTTGTTCAGTGATAACCATTACTATGCTGGATAATAGACCAGACCACTTGGAAGGGAGAAAATTACTAGTGCAAACATGCATTTACACCAACTTGCAAAAACCTTGGTCTCATTCACAAATGAATGCCTACAAGGGTTCATGTCTATTTAGAACTATTAACGCCACATCTTTCATCCCGACTATATTAGCTGCTGTTCTAAACACGAGATCTGATGGCGCGCGCGTGCACACACACACACAAATAATGTGTAAGGGAAAAGGTTGGTGCCATAGATCCTCTCATTTATAGGAGTTTCTAGAACAACAAGGGCCCAGGGTAATAGCAGTGAAAATTGAATGTAAAGACTGGCCCATAACGGAAGGGCACAGGAACTTAGAGTACCACGGTGGCATGTGGCCACAATACACAATGTTCTCAAAGAAGTGCCAGGGCTTTGACCAATCAATGTTGGGATTTCGTTACTTAATAATTACATTCTAGAGCACGAGAAACTTATTTAAAGACATTTATAATACTCCCTTGCTAGTGACCGGTCACCTCAGATTCTTGTTTTTGGCTTGGTCTGTGACCCAGTGTATCCCAGCCCAATTTGATCTTGGATTTCATAGGCATGCTGCTTGTTTACTTTGCACATCACTCAGCTTGACTAAGGACAGTAAACTCGTTAGTTTCACTTCTGTTTTATAGTGAGTTTCACTTTCTGGTTCTCATGCAGGACTCAGGACCACAGTGCTGTTTGGGTTTGTCACACTGCAAGGAAATGCTTACATTAAAAAAACTAAAAAGCAGTTTCCCATTGAAATCAAATCAAATCATGAAAACATTTAAATTCTTATTAGGTTCTAAAATCAAAATTTGGAGATTAACACTAATACTAACACTAATACTGCCCCTTTAATACACACAGCCAGAAATGTGTCCAGAACACTCATTACCGGCTCTCACATAAAAAGAACAAGCTACTTTTTGCATTTTAGAGTTGTCTTACTTTAGCAACAAGTCTGAAGAGGAAACTGAGCAATTCTGCCATCAGATAAGAAAACAAGACTAGATACTACTGTGGAGAGACTGGGTCCTGGAAAAGTACAAGTAAATAGTATTCTAGAACTAGAATGCTCAGCCATTAATTATTTTGGAAAACTAAAATAAAATAACCCAACTTTTCTTTAGTCACAAAAACTACCAACCGGCCATACACGATAACAAAAAAGAAAAAAGACTTGTACATTTTCCCCTGATCCATTGGCTTCCGTGGTGCAGGATCAGAATCCAAAAAAGCAACACTATATATAAGAGTTGACTCTAACCAAGAATCAGTACATGTCATGCTGGTGTGACCAGTGTGGTCATTCTTCTCTCATGTTATATATCTGGAATTAACAACAGAAGCAGTGTCTCTTTATTATCTTTGTGCTGGAAAGTGATTGACTGCAAGAGTTCAAATAATTTATAACACAGACATCATTGAGAGAACATGGTAAGGATTTGTGACTTACAGTAAAGTAGAAGCACTGGATCTTGTGAATGATGCAGTAAGAGGAAAGAAAACCCCTATCCCCAAGAGTACACACAATACTATGCAAATTGCTATAAGGATCTAAAGCTGAACTGAAGGAGACAGGACCAGCCAGAAAAAGCACTGCTTCACCCACTTTTGTACCACAGCCTTCTGATACAAAAAACAAAGTGAAACATATCCAGTCCTCAGCCAGCATTACCCACATTTTTTTTGGCTATGAATGACCTTGCACGGCTGCTCTCTGTGTTGTACTGGCTGTGTGAGTAAATTGCTATCATTTCCCAGAACTGTCAGGCTGGCACTTTTCACAGATATACTGGTCTTTTCATTATTTAAAATTATTTTATGCAAATAAAGTTTAATATGTTGTGATGGGGTATTGACTAGACGCCAGAGAGGAAGGGGTTAATAGAGGCCTCATGGGACTGCCACATGCTGTCCCAGAAAGGAGCAGAGGAGCAAGTCCTCCAAGCAGCCTAGGGAATCTGCGCAGGAAGCAGCCAATTAGAGGGAGGCTGCATGGGGCAGCCAATCAGAGGGCTCACATAAAAGAGCTGCAGGGCTCGACAGAGTCAGTTGCTGCCCGGAGTCCAAGGAGTGAGGACTCTGTTCCTAGTGGGCTGCAGGAAGGGTAGCACCTTGGACAGAGCAGTTGCTGGCAGGGACTGACAGAGCAAAAAGGAGCTCCTGGCTGGCTGCTGGGGCTTGCTGGCTGAATACACTGAGAAGAGGGCAAGGAAGGTGCTGGGACAGGGAATTGAAGCACCATTGATCAAAGTTAAGGAGACGCAGCAGGAGGCTGCTATCTACAGGGTCCCTGGGTTGACACATGGAGTAATGGATGGGCCCGCATCCCTCCCACTCACCACTGAGGAAGTAGCTGGACTATTGAACTGAGATACTTCCCTCTCCCCCCCCCACCACCAGAAAGGGGGGAAACATGAATGGTGACATGGCTGGAGGGCCAAGTCATGAAGAGGACACTGTGGTATTTGGACTGAGGTGGGTCTGCAGATGGAGACAATGATGGGAGAGGCACAACCTGTGGAGGGTGCACCAGCTGGAAGAGCTAATCCCCAAGACAGTCAGCAGGAGGCACTGCTATGGTAAGTGAACACCATAACATATGTCAAGTTAATGTCATCCAAGCTGATGATCCTTGAAATGAGTTGAATTATTATCACCTTCTTTATTCACCAACAGCTATGCAATTTACTATTTTAAAATATAGGCAGATGTCACATATAATAAAGTACAATATCTGATCCATCTCAAAGAGAGATATTTTTGAACACTCCCCCAGTTTGCAAGTTTTTAAAATATTTTTATTTTTATTTTTTAAGTCATAACCAGCTAGCCCTTCTTCAAGACCTAAGATCATCTAGATACTAGGATATTCATCCTATTGTACCTGCCAGGTTAGACTTAATAAATATAGTGTGCTGGCTGCATTAGCATATTGAATTCATTGCAAACTATTTATCCTCACTATCCCTCCACATTCCTCTTCTGTACATTGAACATAGAGCTCTGTAGTACCTCCAACAGGAGAGCCCTTGTGCAGAGGACAAATTGTACAGTACTAATGTCTGAGTCCTTATAGAAAGAAGTGGACACACTCAAGGGACTCCTACCTCTGCTAGGATCTGCAGACATCTCATCAAAATGTCATGTCAAAGAATGCTCATAAATCTAAAAGAATCTTTACAGTCACTACAGCCTGAGCTGTAGAGTAGGAGATCAATGACTAATGAAACAAGTGCAGTTTCTACCTTATAGAATCATAGAATATCAGGGTTGGAAGGGACCTCAGGAGGTCATCTAGTCCAATAACCAGGCCTATATCTTGATTAACCAAGGTCAAGGAACATGAGGACTCAAATTGTCAAACCTCCTCACCATAATCTTCTCAGTGACTCAAAATGGATACTGGCTTCTTTAAGACTATTTATTTGGCCCACTGCCCTTCCCCTCCAATGGGAAAATGTTGATGATAATCATCAGCAGTAAACCCTAGCACCTCCTTTCCAGCTTTCACAAGCCAGGAAGGACATGGTGACATGGAGAATTGCTGAACCTGCATCTGCAGAACCTTGATGAACAAGACTAGCTGAAACTCAGTTAGTGAAGACTGTGTTTTTGTCCACCTGAGACACTGTTCATTTCCACAACTGTAGACAGTTCAGGCCAAATCTGAAGAATTTTATGTCCAAACATGAACACTTTTCAAAGCAAAAAAATACCAAGATAGGTTTGTTGCTGAGTGGAGGTAGCTACCTACCAGTCAACCAGAACAACTACTGCTTCACTGGAATTTATGGAGAAGCCCAAGTCAGTAAACATTTGATCTTCAAAAAAACTGTATGTCATAATTGGTCAGCTTCAGCATTTAACTTTTGCAAGTAGAGCTCTACCCATCTCCTCTTTCACTTCTTGTATATTGGGTCATCTGTGAGGATGAAGGCAATGGAGAAAGTATTGAGAAGTCCACTGATAGTGGAGGTCAAAGTCTATTATAAAGCCTTACCAAACCATTGAAAGCCTGGTTATTAGTGGGATGAACAACCTTGCCTCTTCAAGGCTGCCTGAAAAATCACTGGTACCATCCACCACCAAGGGGAATAATTATAATAGGTCAGTCACTCTTTCAGGATTAGTGCTTCCAAACTCATACCAAAGGAAGAAATGATTGGTCCATGACAGAGAGGTAATATCCCATCACCCTACCCTTTGGTATGTCCAGCCTGATGAATAGAGCTTATGACCACCATGACATTCTGAGCCGAGTCCAGAAGAATTCTCATTTACATAGTGCTTGGTGATTTCACTGTGTGTCAGCCTCCACAGTTCCAGAGCCACTGTAGTAAGTAATCTGGTGAACCCAACTTCTAATTTGGAGTGGGTACACCATCACCAACCCTACTCTATCCCCGTCCTGGGACTCAGAACTCAATCCCTTGGGGCAAGAGAGCTGCATTTGTGCTCAGATGGAAAAAGCACCATATGCTGAACTGTCCATATACCTAGCATCATTGTACAGTATTGTGAGACTGTACAGTCCTGATGTGAATTGTAACAAAACAAATTTTAATTTAAGTGTGCTGAAAAGAGAATGCTGGGGTTGGCTTAATGGAAGGTGAAGGAATTGTGTGTTGTTGAGCTGAGAAGTTCAGCCAGTAAAGACCACTGTATGCATAAGTCATTAGAAAATGATACACAAATCAAAAGAGGTGATATATATTTTATTCTATTTTAATTTATTCCCTATCCCAGTCCTCCCTTCAAGTCATACAGGCAGCTCACAGAAAGCAGACTATATCCAGGGGTTTTAAGTCACAGACAAAAAGGTAATACTAAAGTTGCAGCTAACTAATTAGAGACATATTAAATAAATAAAGGAGGAGGTGGGAGCCAACATTTCACTTTAGGCTAAATCCTAATTCCTTACTCCAGTAACTGGAACTGAGGTAGTACCTGAGGATTTAGCCCAATATGAAGAAATTCTCTCCTTCTCATCCTTTCTCAGATATCATCTCACTTTTCTAAACCAGTAAGTGATTTCCTGAATTACCAACAGCATATTTACAGGGTTTGCAAGTAGCAAGTTAACACTTATCCACTCTTCAAAGGCATATTTTTAAGTGAATTTGGTGTTAACAAAAGCAAAGGACTAATATCACTGCTTTATAAAAGGCATAATGCAGGCAGATGCTGTGCAAATTTCCCACACATCTCTGCAATGAATCTCAGTCCTGACCTTAGTACCACACGCTATTCCAGTCCTGGGCATCTGTTGAGTACAGTCTGTTAAATATGCTGTGCTGTGCGATTTGGTTTACTGATAGGGACAAATAGGGATTAGGCTGAAATGACCAAACTCATGATGATATAAAAACACAATTTGAATCCACGTCTGTAGACATGGGTTCTAATTATGGGCTACCTTGTATTTTCTTTATCTGTTCTACATTGTCTAGTTAAAAATCAACTCCCAAACAAAAATGCCTCTGCTTGCATCTATATTCATGAAGAAAATATGTTTTATGTGTCTATTGTTCTCTTGGAACTCTCTGTATAGAGCAGTGGTTCTCAAACTCGGGGTCGGGACCTCTCAGGGGGTCGCAAGGTTATCACATGGGGGGTCGTGAGCTGTCAGCCTCCACCCCAAACCCTGCTTTGCCTCCAGCATTTATAATGGTGTTAAATATATTTGTGTTTTTAATTTATAACGGGGGTCGCACTCAGAGGCTTGCTGTGTGAAAGGGGTCACCAGTACAAAAGTTTGAGAATCACTATAGAGATTAACTATTTCCTCCATGGGGAAACTTTGAAGTTCCTCCTGTTAGAACCAACTCCACTCCTATCATATAGTTTCTGTTTTTCTCCCCTTTGTCATTATTTATTACAAGAAACACCTACCTGAAAACAGAATCTTGGTTCCCAAAGAGCAGAGCAAGTTAGGAATTTTTGAAAAAATGTTTTTTGTTGGAAAATGCTGAAACCATTTTTTCCCCCACAGAAACATATTGGTTTCATATTGGTTTCAACAAAACATTCATCAGGTGCAGAGTGGAATTCTGGTCAAGAGAAAGTCACCCCCCAGTGTAGCCAGTAGCCCAGTGGTTAGGGAACTCAGCTGGGATGTGGGATTCAGAACAGGGACTTGAACTTGGGGGTCCCATATCCCATGTGAATGCCCAAATCACCCTTCTGTTGTCTATAGTAGGGTGGGAGTTTCTCTCTGGTTCATACATTTTGAAAAAAAATGTGAAAGGTCTCAGTTTTATCATTCACTTGGATGAAAACAAATGTCAAAACCTTGAAATTTTTCATGAAACAGAAATATTGTTTTCCAGCCATTCCTACTGAAGAGTTCATCTATTCCTAATGTCTCAGTTAAATCAAGAGAGCCTCACCCTCTGTAACATCACAGTCATCCTCACAGAATCCAAGTGTGATCCCACAAACAGAAAATTTTGACCTAATATGAGGACTATGTATTAGGGGCATTAGACTATTTGTCATACTAGTTCCTCTACTAAGAAAAAGTAGGGACAAAAATATAGAAAACATGATAGTGTACATAAACAAAAATGTCATGAAGGATAACAGGTTGCAAAGTTCTCTATGAAGTACCCAAAAGAGTGCATTTTGAAATATATCTAAATCAATAAAATATTCTTGACCTTTCTAGTGAGAAACATATTGTTTTGAGGATGTTCCTCATTGCTAGCTGAAATTACCAAAGGCACCAATAGTAGCTGTCCAAGAAAGTAGTAGAAACCAAGAAAATGAACACTAATTATGTCTTCAGAATCTGTGGTGAAATATGGGTAACTCCTAATGTGGAAATACCAACAACCCTCAGTTAATGTAGATGTTTTGTTATCCATGCTACTTTCCCCAAAATGCAAGAATTATGTACCATACTGCTGCATAAAGCTCATAGTCATGGGATCATAAAAAACAGAGCTGGAAAATACCTATTAAATTACCCAGCCTATCTCCCTGTCATTGCAGAATTATTCACTATGGGGAAATTTGCCCTCTCTATTTTTTTAAATTAACAATTAGCCAAACTGAGTAGTATTCATTTCAGCATTACTTATAGCTATGGCTTGGAGATCTTTTGGAAGGTAGCGGTCATTAAGTCAACTTCAGGAAGATTCTGATCTTCAGGCTCTGGGCCTTCAGTGGTCATTGCAGGGTACTTGCCATCTAACAGTTGAAATATAAATTTCTCCAGATGTTGGGGAGTTCTTTTAGGTCTGGTCATGGGCGTAGTTTCTAAAGTGGCTCTAGTATCTGTAGATTGTTTGTAGTTTGCTTCAGTGATACATTGATCCAGATAAGAGACACAAAGTCACATTATATGCACACTCCTGCAGCTTGGTAGGCATGGATTTTGAACAAATATCATCTGTGATGGCATGACCTTGAAGCTGAAGTCATGTGGCCATGTCCTTTGCTATCTCACCTGGAAGTTCCAGTTCTGGAGCACAAATGCATTAGTGACTTCAGAGTAAAACATTGATTTTGGGTATGGGGGGGAGGGAGTAGGAATGTAGTGTTCCAGAATCGGGTTACAAGGCTAACAGTATCAATACCTTCAGTAATTAGGGATTTTTGAGACTGGTCATATGATGTGTCATATGGGCATTTTGAGAGTTGGTTCAAGGCACAGGTAATTTACCATTCACATACCTATAACATACATGCACTGTGCTGAAGAAAAATGTTAACTGGTAGGAAGGTAACTCCATGATAAAGAACAAATGGGGTTACTAGAATTTCTTGGTGTCTGCTAAACCGACTGACATATAAAAATTCAGTGTCAACATTGTATGAGTGAATTGGGCACATTTAAACACCTTTTTCATCCGTGTTCCTGTTGTTGTGATTTCCTGAGGGGACTCTTAGTGGTAAAAAGACAACTAATATGTCAAACTAGACAGTAAATGGATATGTGATGTCGAGTTCATTTAAACCAACTTGTCCTACTACAACATATATGCAATTTTTGTGTGTGTGCAGTTTTTGATACTGATATAAAAATATTATTACCAAATTTCCCAGGGGTACTAAATGGCCAGGTGCCAAATTCCAATCTCATTGAAGCCCATGTCAAACTCATATTGAATTGAGTGTGAGCAGGATTTGGCCCTAAAAATGTATTTCAAACCATTTAAGAATTTTTAAAAAAATCAAATTATTTTGGACCAGATCCTCAGCAGTTGTAAATTGATTTCAATGGAGCCGTGCTGAGATACAACCAGTGCAGGATCTAGCTCATTATCTTTCCTTATTCTAAATAGTTAAGTCACCAAAATTTAAGCACATAATTTAGATAAATATTAAATTCTCCTGCATGAACATACTTTTTATATATTCTACAAAGGATTGAAAAGTTGCATGTTACTTTTTAAAGCCGGCAGGTGTAATTATTATGTAAATCCATCCATAGCTATTGCAGCTTCACCCTAATACAAATAACTATTTTGATTTTGTGCCTCTGGGCAAATGCATTTAACTGCAGTGCACTATCTGAAAGCGCCGTTATGTGTTTTGTACTAGAATGTAAGATTTTTAACAATATACAAAGTGTTCACTTGTGGTTTCAATCATTGCAGTGTGCCTGGGAGCAGCATTGCAGCCTCTCTTGAGCAAGCTTAAATGACTTACTGTAGAATTTAAACTATTGCACAAAATGAAAAGTAGAAGAAAAATGTCAATAAAATTGCAAGGCAGAAGTAAAGACCTGTATAACATTCTGAAACATTGGGAGTTCTATTCAGAAGAAATTGCAGTATATGCCCACTTCTGCAGCATGAAAGGTCATGAATTGGGTTTCCACATTCTGCTGAGCTACTGTATTAAGTAGGAAACCTCACCCCAGTCACAGTCATATTTGTGTACATCCCTGCATACTTTCCCTAGAAAGCATTGTGAGGGTGGCAACACCATAATATATTTTCCCATCCATGATCTTTTAACACATACAGCACTAATCCTGATTTGCATCCCCCTCTCCCTCCTGACATCCCCTGCCCTTCTGCCTCAGAAGTATTTTAAGAATGTCAAAGTTAATGCCAATAGGAGTTAGAGAGCCAGTTACATAGCCCCTGAATCCTCTATGCAAAAGCTCTTTGTAGGCAGTGATTTTAAATGGATAGGTTTCTGAGCCATGGCAGGCAAACTCAATGCACATCCTAGTTCTCTGGCATGCCTACACACATGCCCATCTGCTAGAGTGGCATTGTGCCCACTCAGGGTAACATCACAGTTTGGACAGGAGACAGTTGCCAAGTTCAGTAGGTTTACAAAGATAGCCTGCAAAGCAAGTGATTCTTTTTCACCCTGCAAGATCCTCTTGAGGCAAGAGGTACCAAATTAGGCCCATGCACACACATTTCATTACTAGAGATCACATCTCTTGACACCTAGTGTAGAACACACATAAGGGAATTTTGTATCCCAACATTTGACATGTTTGTTCCAGGCAGTTTGTGAGAATGAATAGCCAAGTCATAGGCTCTTAATGGGGATGAAGAAATAATAATAATAATAATAATAATTAATAATTAATAATAATAAAATCCCAGATTTCACCTGAACTTACAGAAAGTTATGTTACCATAGCAAGGTGTATGACCTGTGCTGGTAAACCCTAATGATCATTACCCAATCTCAAGAGATCTCATGTTACTATTTTGACTGAACTAAATCCTAAAGGGTAACAAAGGGTAAGTGTACATAAATTTGGCAATCTTTGCTCAAATGCATTGCTGGTGTAAGAGCAGTGAGTTGAGTTACATTGAGGCAGTGGTCCCCAAGCTTTTCAGGGTCAGGCACCCCCACCCCTGTTTGGGCCCCCTCCCCCCTGGAGTGGGACTGCAGCTCCCAGGAAGATGAGGGGGGGACATAGACGGGGTAAGGGGGCCGAGGCTGGGGTCACAGCTAGGGGTGGGTCTGGGGCCAGCAATGGAGCCACGGCTTGGGGTTGAGTCTGGGAGCGGGGCCAGAACCTGGGCCGGGTGTGGAGCCGCAGCCGGGCTGTGGTTGGGGGGCTGTGGCTGGGGGTGGGGCTGGAGCAGAGCTGGGAGAAGAGTAGAGCTGGATGGTGCTCCCTTGCCATCCCCTGTTGGGGCTGACCTGGCCTCCCCAACTCCCCAAACGTTCCTCCATGCCCCCCTAGGGCATGCCCCACAGTTTGGGGACCTCTGCATTAGGGATCCATTTGTCCTCTCATGTCTAAGTGTATAGAGGCTAATTCAGCTGATTGGAAATATGATTATGATGAAGATCCTGGAAAATTATTTTTTTCCAGTCTAAAAGTGATAGTAAGGGCCATATTATTAAAGTGGTCTCAACCTGGCCTGTACTTTTATAGGCACAGTTTTGTTCATGAATTATTTAAAAGTACAACAAATTGTGGTCGCCAATACACTGTTTGCCCTTAAAAACTTGCTGTTTATCACTTTTGCCTGATTTTATCTATGGTGTTACCTATTTTTAAGGATGAGGAAATTATTGAAAACCAGTTAAATGCAAGTGAGGACTCTGACTACTAGCATTTAGTTATCTAGCTAGCTGAGTGCAGTCAGGTAGTTAACTGTCTACTTAGCATTTGCACCCACAGTTAATTGTGCCTGAAAAAGAGATGACTGTTATAAAAAAACCCCAGAAACTAAAAGCTTGATACTGAGAAGTGCTGAGTGCCTGCAAGTACCATTAAAGTCAAGGTGAAGTAGAGGTACTCGGTGCCTTCCAGGATCGGGGGAAGGGATAGCTCCGTGGTTTGAGCATTGGCCTGCCAAACTCAAGGTTGAGAATTCAGGCAAAAATTGGGGATTGGTCCTGCTTTGAGCAGGGGGTTGGACTAGATGACCTCCTGAGGTCCCTTCCAACCCTGAGATTCTATGAAGCCTTTCTTCGACCTACCTATGTCTTATGCCAGCAATGCTCATGTTAGGATTGTCCTCTGGCATCTGGACAAAGCCTAAATGTGTTTTCAACTGAATCCTTTATTCTTCCATGGCTACTACTCTTGTTCACTGAATCTGCCTAATCACATCCTCAGCACATGCAATTAGAATAATGCCTAATTAACACAAGAGAAGGGCAGACCTGTTCAGATGTTCCCCATGATTTCAGTTCACAGCAGACAAATGGGTTACATTCCTGTAATACAGCGTTTGCTATGATTATTTCATCCACCTCTTCTCATCCACCTTAGTTCTGGAACCCAGTGCTTGTCTGTTATGCAAAGCAGATTGTTCTTCAAAAACGTTTAAAGATTATGATGGGCAAATAGATTGTTTGATACCTTAAGCTTTCACAACATTGCTGAATTTACCTTTTCATGAAGATAGAGACAAATGAGGATATTAAACAAAGTCATGAGATGATTATAGATGAAGGTGATGTGATATAAACAGAAGGAATACAAATCTTGGTACTGCAAGGCATCGGGATTTCCCCATGACTTAAAGAAGATGTTTTCATCAAAATGCGTAGGGGTCATCTCAGTACTCTTATTACTCAAACTCCTTGCCGCTTTTGAGATAATCCATCACAGGATACTTTTGATCAGCTGACACAACACAGCTGCAGTTGATGGACAGAACTGGTGATGAGATGCCACAATAAGCTGATGATACCCAGTTCTATATCTCATTTTCCCCATTGATACAAAATGACAAATGTCAAAAAATGACACAACACCTACAAGAGTCTTCTGCTGGAGGAAGAGCAGCTGGCTCAACCTGAGCAAGACTGAAGTGATGCTGTTTGGGAAAGGGAGATGCTCCGAAAAAATAACTGGCACATTGATCTCCCCTTCCAGCAAAGCCGTTTGTCCCAATTCATCAAAGTGTTGCGAAAGTGCCTTTTTTCACCTTTTAACTAGCTAGAGAACTTCATCCTGGAGAAGAACCTGACCACAGCGATCTATGGATTTGTCACCTTCAGACTGAATTACTGCAGTCACTGGGGCTAAATATAGATACAGTGCAGAGGATTCAGATCACAGAGAATACCAGGCCACTGTGAGCACATCCTACCTGTGCTAAGATCCCTCCACCGGCTCACAGTCCACTTCTGGTGCCAATTCAAAGTCTTCATCCTGATCTTTGGCATCCCTGTCTTGTTGGGTGTGGAGGGTCACTGTCTATTAGTCTATCCAAGTGCTTCTTCAGTGTACCTCACCCCTGATTTGAAGGCCCATAGGACAGTGAAGGATCAGTTAAGTCTCCAGTAACTCCTTGACCTGTCTCCTGAGAATGCCAAAAATGGTGCAAATAATGTAAACTGAATGCAGATACTTGTCCCTTGGAAATTGGACAGAGACAAGACTCATAGAGCACTGAATGGTCATGAGGTGCTAACAACTTTTGATCACTTCAACCTGGGTAAAAATTTTATTTTTTAAAGTAAGAAATAATAATTACAAATAAATCACAGGCCTATATGCATACATAACTTGTATAAATAGAACTGTTAAGATAAATTTCAGGTGCATGATACACAAAGAGTAAGTTTGGTCCAATTCTTTAGCTGTATACCTGGTCTAATCAAGAATAATGACTGTAATCATAGCACATTTCTTTACCTAAGCTGGGTAGAGTCGTTCTTCATATCTGCTGCCTCCTATTAAGCAAGAGAACCGAAAAGGGGACTCATGACTGATATTGCTCCATTCAGCCAGCGCAGCAGGTCACTAGATAATGGCTGGCTTGGTAGGGGTCCAGAGCAAGGAATTCTGCATAGATGTTCTTCACCACTGGAAGTATGGTGGAAGAAAAGCATTATCAGAGAGAGTAAATGAGTCAGGGATAAAAGGAAGAAAAAAGTGATGGAAAATTATTCTGTTTTAAAAGATGGATATTTTCAAAAGGCAAAATTTATTTTTTGTCTTCTGACGAATGTAAAAATGTGCATGCCTTGTGGCCTAAAGGACAACACAGTGGGATCAATATTCTTTTTGTACTCTATGAAGCTTGAGATTAAAGTCCCCATGGATAAACTGAACATTCTTTAAAAGTGACCAGAAGCAAACAGGGTCTGTTTGCTGGTACTTTATTACAAAGATACTACTGAGAATTGCTGAGAATATTATTTGATCTTAAACAGGTTGACCAGATGATTGCAGTTGGCTCCAGTACATGAGATGTTTTCTGCAAATTATTGTTTCTGGTTACAAACCTTTATAATATCTCAGAATGAATTATGTATGTATTTCATGTTTTCTTTTCTCTTATCAGCCTTGATGTTCTCATTTCAAGTTTCACCCTAGCCTCCTAATAATGCAATATTGAGGCCATTCAGACACTAATTATGCCTCCATGGCTTTCTTGAAATGACTAAATCAGCATCAGTTCTATAATTATCATTAGCAAGTTTGTATCAGTGCCTCACATCACATGAAAAGCTTAACTTTAAATGATTTATGAATATATGCATCTATAACATGGAATATGCACTCTTTAATTGTATGCATATACGTATATGATACACATATGCACACATTTTAGATATGTGTACCTGTATAGATACACATACACATTTGTGTGTACAGTATACTGCGCTGTACACAATTTAAACACAGTTCTACTGCATGAAAAATATATTTACTATCAGATACTAACAATATTGTTTCCCTAATTTAATGAGTTGTTATATATGAGAATACCGAATACCAAATGAATACAGTGCATTAAACATTAGCGTATTTAAACAGTACAAATATAAGCAAGCATTTCTGATACACAAGACTAGTTCTCAGACTTGATGACTTCTTAATTTTCATTATGTTTAAACAGAAACCTGGCAAAAATGATTGACAGGACAGGAAGAAATATCCAAATGCAATTCCTCTATATTTTCATCATTTCTGAATTTGAATTATTCATGTTGCCAGTAGTCATTTGTCATGAAAACAAATCAAGATACATACACTACAGTGCTATGCTTCCATATGTTTATAAACTGTTTACAGTGCATCATTCATATACCTTAAGAAGGACATAAATATATGGGCAAAAAGTATTGGAAACTGTACAAAATAAAACCATTTTCATAACTTTAGCCTCGGTGATAAATCCAACATATATTACAGAAAAAAGCATAGTATAGATGGAATATAGACTTCTTTAAATCAAGTATTCCTGAAAAGAATCTCTATTCCTGGGAACTGAGAGACTTAAGAACTCATATAAACCTCAGTTTCCTATGAGGTGGTACAATATGTCACAAAACATTATGCCAGCCAATGACAACTAATATTGCATCCGATGAAGTGAACTGTAGCTCACGAAAGCTTATGCTCAAATAAATTTGTTAGTCTCTAAGGTGCCACAAGTACTCCTTTTCTTTTAACTCATATTTTAAATATTTTAAAATTCTATAGCCATTCCAGTACTGATTCTTTTTTCTTTTCTTTTTTTTTTATGAAAAGTAGTGCCAGTCTCTAGTATTTTATGACCTATATTATTAGCCTCTGGGTAGTGGAATGATGGTGCCAAACTAATTATTGCTTTGTCTAATTTTAAATCCAGGTCTAGAGAGATTAACAACTTGCGCATTAATTCCAAGCATCAATAGCCCACCTAACATAATAGTTTTAAATGAATTAAAAAGCCAGCTCTGAAAACTTTTATATATTCTGGGCCAGTCCCTCATCTGATGTAAATTACCATAGCTCCATTTACTTCAATGAGGTGATGCCAAATTACACCAGCTGAGGATCTGGCCCTTTATATGCAGGAAATTATTTTTTCTTTGATCCATATCAATGTCAGAGGGCAAGACTCTGATCTCATTTATGCTGGCGTAAATCCAGAACAAGTCTGTTAAAGTCATTGGATTGATTCAAAATTTACACTGCTGTAAATGAGATCAGAATCTGGCGCGCAATGTACTTTACTTTAGGTTCCTTAAATGCACATACCAGAGCTGTTGGGGCTTTTGCAGTCTTATGCACTTAACAAAATGTGCTAAGCTACAAGAGAGGATATTCACAAACTTGGAAAGTGTGAATATTACTTTATAGTAGGTACAAAAATAGAAGCTGCAGTGTTTCTCTATTTGCTCCTTCAATTCCTTTATTTAATTTTTGAAGGAATTAGATGCATTAAACAACCAAGGAATTTTAGGAATGCTACTTGAAATTGAAACAATATATTGATAAATTATTACTAGAGATTGTCTCACACCAGAACTTCCAGACCTGAAGACACTCCAGATTTAGGGAAGTTTGGTTCTAAAGTTGGGAACTCTCTCTAATTGTCACAACTTTCCAGTTCCATAAAAATGTGTGCAAATATGAATGGTACCAAATCCACTGCAAGGGACAAGTGCTCAAACTACTCCAGTTAGTCTTAAAGTTCAAGAAAAATAAAATAATCTAACAAAGTGTGTAGTACATCAAAATTAAAAACTACGATGGAATTGAAAGAGATTTAGACTATTTTTCAGTAGTTTGCATTATGCGTAAAAACATCTGGAAGAAAACATTTCAGCATAAACATTTAATTCAGTGTCAAGATATCACAGGCAGTTGTGCTAATGGAGTCATCTTTGCATCTGTGGCATAGGCTGCTGAATGGCTATGTTGACCCCCTTGATACGATTGGACAGTAGTTTGACTCATTTTTAATTCTGATTAAGTTGTGCAATTGTATCAATTTACGGTCAATGTCCTGAATACATTCTTTTGTGAGAACTGTTAGCAGGCCTTTTTAAAATTAAAAAGACCCATGTGTTTAATGGTCTTATTGAGAATAGAATTACAAATGATGATCTTTAAAATAAATTGTAATTTTATGGAAACTTATTAAGAGAATTTATTGTAAGTGCTACTGTCAGCTTTGTGAGCAATAACAGAAAGAGAGCAACAGATATTTATTCATGCATTTTGGCTTTACCTTTATTTGCTGCAGTTGATTTTTATAGGAGGTGCATTCTTTATAGGTTATTTTGTGTCTGTTCCTCACTGGTAGCTTTATTCTACAAGGCTCTGTGCATTCTGGTCCTGATCCAGTAAAGCTTAACTTTAGGAACATGAATCCCATTAACTTTAATAGGTTGCTTATGTGCTTAAAGTTAAGCACATACTTACATGCTCTGATTGGAATCAGAGTGCTCAGCACTTTGCAGGATTGAACCCTACACATGAAATGTCAATATACTAAATAAAACAGTTGTAGGTGTAAGAAGGAAAGACAAGTTAACAAGGCTTGGTTATTAAATTGTTGATGGTGGCTAAAGCTGATTCTTCTGGTAGTGCCAAGCACAATAACATTATTTTATTTTTATAGCATCTTTATATCCACTCAAAGTAAGGAGATTCATCACACAGTAAAACTCTATAAGAAAGAAGTTCTGCAAATGGCAATGATACTCAGATTATCTAAATAGTTCTTAGAGAAGTGTAAATCCCATATATTTTCTTCCTCTTTTCTTCAAAGAGGTAACATAGACCTTTCTGAAATATTGGTGCATTGAATGCTGGAAAGCCATTTTGTTTTGGATACTTGATTTAAGCTCATAAAAAGCCCATTCCTATAGATGAATGACCAGCTAGAATAGATAAAATGTTTCATTCATATACAAAGCTTTAGAGATGGCTGCACAGATAGATTGATAAGGTTGCTCCATGACTCAAATGAACCCATAATATTAAAGACAGATTTTCAGAACAATACAAATCACAAACATTGTGCTAATTTTGCTATCAAAGCAATTTAGCTTTGGTCAATGATCAATGTCATCATTTAAAAGTATTGCTTAAAACAGTTATTTGCCTGTGAGTAAAGCAGCCTTAACCCATCAAAAAGAAAATTTTGGTTAGAAATCTGCTCCTGAAACAATAGCAAATAAATCCCAGTGTGGAACTTATCAGACATGCAAATCCTATAATATATATATTCTATTAAACAAACCCTTTTATGTGAAAAGAAAAGGAGTACTTGTGGCACCTTAGAGACTAACAAATTTATTTGAGGATAAGCTCTCGTGAGCTACAGCTCACTTCATCGGATGCGTTCACTGGAAAATACAGTGGGGAGATTTACATACATAGAGAACATGAAACAATGGGTGTTACCATACACACTGTAAGGAGAGTGATCAGGAAAGGTGAGCTATTACCAGCAGGAGAGCGGGGGGGGGAACCTTTTGTAGTGATAATCAAGGTGGGCCATTTCCAGCAGTTGACAAGAATGTCTGAGGAACAGTGGGGGGTGGAGGGGGGGAATAAACATGGGGAAATA
This sequence comes from Natator depressus, assembly GCF_965152275.1. Taxonomy (NCBI): domain Eukaryota; kingdom Metazoa; phylum Chordata; order Testudines; family Cheloniidae; genus Natator; species Natator depressus. The sequence continues at coordinate 34,901,905 of NC_134244.1, read as the reverse complement.
GTTTTACTTTGTGTAATGACCCATCCACTTCCCAGTCTCTATTTAAGCCTAAATTAATTGTATCCAGTTTGCAAATTAATTCCAATTCAGCAGTCTCTCCTTGGAGTCTTTTTTTGAAGTTTTTTTATTGAAGAATTGCCACTTTTAGGTCTGTAATCGAGTGACCAGAGAGATTGAAGTGTTCTCCAACTGGCTTTTGAATGTTATAATTCTTGATGTCTGATTTGTGTCCATTTATTCTTTTACGTAGTGACTGTCCAGTTTGACCAATGTACATGGCAGAGGGGTATTACTGGCACATGATGGCATATATCACATTGGTAGATGTGCAGGTGAACGAGTCTCTGCTAGTTTGGCTGATGTGATTAGGTCCTATGATGGTGTCCCTTGAATAGATATGTGGACACAGTTGGCAACGGGCTTTGTTGCAAGGATAGGTTCCTGGGTTAGTGGTTCTGTTGTGTGGTGTGTGGTTGCTGGTGAGTATTTGCTTCAGGTTGGGGGGCTGTCTGTAAGCAAGGACTGGCCTGTCTCCCAAGATCTGTGAGAGTGATGGGTTGTCCTTCAGGATAGGTTGTAGATCCTTGATGATGCGTTGGAGAGGTTTTAATTGGGGGCTGAAGGTGATGGCTAGTGGCGTTCTGTTATTTTCTTTGTTGGGCCTGTCCTGTAGTAGGTGACTTCTGGGTACTCTTCTGGCTCTGTCAGTCTGTTTCTTCACTTCAGCAGGTGGGTATTGTAGTTGTAAGAATGCTTGATAGAGATCTTGTAGGTGTTTGTCTCTGTCTGAGGGGTTGGAGCAAATGCGGTTGTATCACAGAGCTTGGCTGTAGACAATGGATCGTGTGGTGTGGTCTGGATGAAAGCTGGAGGCATGTAGGTAGGAATAGCGGTCAGTAGGTTCCTGGTATAGGGTGGTGTTTATGTGACCATCGCTTATTAGCACCGTAGTGTCCAGGAAGTGGATCTCTTGTGTGGACTGGTCCAGGCTGAGGTTGATGGTGGGATGGAAATTGTTGAAATCATGGTGGAATTCCTCAAGGGCTTCTTTTCCATGGGTCCAGATGATGAAGATGTCATCAATGTAGCGCAAGTAGAGTAGGGGCATTAGGGGACGAGAGCTGAGGAAGCGTTGTTCTAAGTCAGCCATAAAAATGTTGGCATACTGTGGGGCCATGCGGGTACCCATAGCAGTGCCGCTGATTTGAAGGTATACATTGTCCCCAAATGTAAAATAGTTATGGGTAAGGACAAAGTCACAAAGTTCAGCCACCAGGTTTGCCGTGACATTATCAGGGATACTGTTCCTGACAGCTTGTAGTCCATCTTTGTGTGGAATGTTGGTGTAGAGGGCTTCTACATCCATAGTGGCCAGGATGGTGTTTTCAGGAAGATCACCAATGAATTGTAGTTTCCTCAGGAGGTCAGCAGTGTCTCGAAGATAGCTGGGAGTGCTGGTAGCGTAGGGTCTGAGGAGGGAGTCTACATAGCCAGACAATCCTGCTGTCAGGGTGCCAATGCCTGAGATGATGGGGTGTCCAGGATTTCCAGGTTTATGGAACTTGGGTAGCAGATAGAATACCCCAGGTCGAGGTTCCAGGGGTGTATCTGTGCGGATTTGATCTTGTGCTTTTTCAGTGAGTTTCTTGAGCAGATGGTGTAGTTTCTTTTGGTAACCCTCAGTGGGATCAGAGGGTAATGGCTTGTAGAAAGTGGTGTTGGAGAGCTGCCTAGCAGCCTCTTGTTCATATTCTGACCTATTCATGATGACAACAGTACCTCCTTTGTCAGCCTTTTTGATTATGATGTCAGAGTTGTTTCTGAGGCTGTGGATGGTGTTGTGTTCTGCATGGCTGAGGTTATGGGGAAAGTGATGCTGCTTTTCCACAATTTCAACCTGTGCACGTCGGCGGAAGCACTCTATGTAGAAGTCCAGTCTGTTGTTTCAACCTTTAGGAGGAGTCCTCGCAAAATCCTTCTTTTTGTAGTGCTGGTAGGAAGGATTCGGTGGGTTAGTATGTTGTTCAGAGGTGTGTTGGAAATATTCTTTGAGTTGGAGATGTCGAAAGTAGGATTTTAGGTCACAGCAGAACTGTATCATGTTTGTGGCCCTGGAGGGACTAAAGGACAGGCCCCATGATAGGACAGACTCTTCTGCCGTCCTAAGAGTATAGCTGGAAAGATTAACAATATTGTTGGGTGGGTTAAGGGAACTACTGTTGTGGCTCCTTGTGGCATGTAGCAGTTTAAATAGTTTAGTGTCCTTTTTCCTTTGTAGAGAAGCAAAGTTTGTGTTGTAAATGGCTTGTCTAGTTTTTGTAAAGTCTATCCATGAGGAAGTTTGTGTGGAAGGTTGTTTTTTTTTTTTTTTGAGAGTATCCAGTTTTGAGAGCTCATTCTTAATCTTTCCCTGTTTGCTGTAGAGGATGTTGATCAGGTGGTTCCACAGTTTCTTTGAGAGCGTGTGGCACAAGCTGTCAGCATAGTCTGTGTGGTATGTAGATTGTAATGGATACAATTAACTCAGACTTGAACAGAGAGTGGGAATGGATGGGTCATTACACAAAGTAAAACTATTTCCCCATGTTTATTCCCCCCCTCCACCCCCAGTGTTCCTCAGACGTTCTTGTCAACTGCTGGAAATGACCCACCTTGATTATCACTACAAAAGGTCCCCTCCCCCCCCCCAACACCCCCCCCCCCGGCGCTCTCCTGCTGGTAATAGCTCACCTTAAGTGATCACTCTCCTTACAGTGTGTATGGTAACACCCATTGTTTCATGTATATAAATCTCCCCACTGTATTTTCCACTGAATGTATCCGATGAAGTGAGCTGTAGCTCACGAAAACTTATGCTCAAATAAATTTGTTAGTCTCTAAGGTGCCACAAGTAGTCCTTTTCTTTTTGCGAATACAGACTAACACGGCTGCTACTCTGAAACCTTTTTATGTGAGTATGTAAAATTTTGAGCAATTTTGAAACTGCATATAAATATATGCAGTGTCCTGTTAAATAGTTTTCCTTTTCTTTGATTCCAAAGTTAATTACATTCATTTGTATGTTAAATGAAAGATTTTATAATATGTATTTGGAAATCAGATACAAAGTGTTTCTCAGATGAATATATAAGGTGGTTGAAAAAAAATAAGACACTAGCTGCAATCTAGTAATAATGCTATTGTTTAATTTTCAATGTATTTTTTCCAAAATCAGGTGTTTCATTTTGGAGATTGGATAAATTGATAAAATCTATATTTTTGTCGTCATTGATCTCTGATTATAGGCCTAACTATTTCTGTCTCCTTAGTAAAGGTGGCCTGACACTGTATTATAAGAGAACCTTTTCATTTGCTTATAACTTTGCCAAACTTTAACAATTTGGGCTGAAATTCTCCTTGACAAGCTGAATTTTTGGGAAAATGTCATCAGAAACTGTTAAGCTATTTCTCAGAACAAGACTGGGAAAGAATATATTGTTTTGTCCTTGTTAAAAAAAATTTTACAACCATTTTGTGGTAAAGCTCTAGTGCCTTCATACTTTGGAGCAAGGACTTGAAATTTGGCAAGGGAATCAGCCAGGTGACAGGGATGTGCCTTTTGCCATCCTTGTGAAAATTGCCCAAATCTGACCAAGCTATGACAATCTCAGTTTGCACATGCTCAGAAAAGACTTGTTAGAATTTGTCAGCTAAATTCATTGAAGATTCTATCTTCACTGAGCATGCTCCGTCATAGGACTTTCCTGAAATTGCTCCTTCTGAATGGCAGTGGCAGCTGTGATGCTGGACACAAGACCTAGGGTGACCAGATGTACTGATTTTATAGGGACAGTCCCGATATTTGAGGCTTTGTCTTACATAGGTGCCAATTACCCCCCACCCCATCCCAATTTTTCATACTTGCTATCTGGTCATCCTAGCAAGACCTGAGAGAATGAAGACTCTCTCCTCTGCTCTCAATGCTTCCCTTGCTGATGCCCAGGCAGCATGGAGGAGGAAGCAGTTTGACGAGTAGACAGAGACTTGAGGAGTCGGTATAAAGTTCTTAATTAGTCACTGGAGCGGGGTCTGGAACCTGGAACCACTACTCTATAGTGGTCACTATAGAGTCACTCACTCTGTCTCAGGCCCAGTGAATATTTAAGTAATTATACAAAGGGGAACATCTTCAACATCAGAGATTGAGAAAGAGCCATCCCAGAACACCCTATAGACTAGTGGTTAGGGCATTCACCCAGGAGTGGGAGACCTAGTTCAAGATCCTGCTCCAAATAAAGCAGAATGGGGATTTGAACCTAGATTATAGGAGGTAGGACCAGCACCTCTTCTTCCTGGGATTTTCTTGAGAAAGGGCTGACCTGTTTTAGGACCCTAATTCTAGGAGAGGATTCATGACTGTGAATCCCAAGTAGATATGGCTACCTCCCTCTGGCCCTGAGTTAGATGCCTGTCTCCCTTCGAGGAGCAGGACCTAAGCTATCTCCTGGATATTTCATGCTACTTAGCTTGATGTGCTGGCTTTTGTGAATCCCATTCTTAGGTGTCCAACACTTGTCATGCATTATATAGGAAACCTAACTCAGGGCTATGAATTCCGCTGAGCAGCAGGGGGCCTTAAGTTAGTTGTTGCAACACTGAGCCAAAATCCCCTTTGCGGATCTAGCCATAAGTCTGTATTTCTTACAAACATACTAATAGTAATAGTAAACATACTATTGAAGTCAAGGGAAGTTTTGCTAATGTCTTAGGGCTCATAGATTATAAGCCAAAAGGGACCAACCAATGTGATCATCTAGTCTGTCCTCCTGCTTAACACAGGCCATAGGATTTCTCTGAATTAATTCCTAGTTGAACTAGAGCATAACTTTAAGAAACATCAGGCTCCCACTGAAATCAATCAGAGTCTTTAAAAAAAATTGGAAGTTTTGCCTGTTTAAAAAGTGCAGAATCTGCCCCAAATGAGCTACATCTGATCAAAATTATCTGTTTTTACATAACATCAGAACGGAAATAAAAGTTTTCGCTAAGCCTTAGTATTCAGTCCCCAGCATTTCCCCCCGCTCTCCTGCTGGTAATAGCTCACCTTACCTGATCACTCTTGTTACAGTGTGTATGGTAATACCCATTGTTTCATGTTCTCTGTGTATATAAATCTCCCCACTGTATTTTCCATTGCATGCATCTGATGAAGTGAGCTGTAGCTCACGAAAGCTTATGCTCTGATAAATTTGTTAGTCTCTAAGGTGCCACAAGTACTCCCTTTCTTTTTGCAGATACAGAGTAACATGGCTGCTACTCTTAAACCAGTCCCCAGATAACTGTGCTTTATCTTGGGCCTCTACCTTTGGTTCTTGTAGTCATTGAACAATGGCTTGATCTTGTTGCTGCTCCATGAATGGAATTTCCACTGAATTTCATAGAAAAGCTGCAGGATCTCAAGGGTGGAATCCTGGCTCCACTGAAGTAGCTGAGAGTTTACTATTGTCTTCTGTGGGCCCAGTTCACATGTGGTTTGTAAATTACCTTCAAATCAATTAAATAGTCCTAACCATTCTGAATGAAATTCACTCCCCTGCAGAAAGTCAGCACAAGACCTGCGAACCACTCACGTCCCACTTCAGCTCTATTTTGAAGTTTCAGCTAGGATGTAAGTTGTACAGTGGCTTTGTTTTGGTCCTCCGCACAGGAGTGAATTTAATCTCTGAGGCCTATTGTGAAGGACACGGGAACTGCCTGTGGTATTTCATGAATATTATATGGCCATCTGCTTGTTTGATTGTTACTGTGTTGTTGTTTGCTATTGGCTTACCAACATTTAATTTGAACTGGGGTTAGTGGCATGTGTGAAGGAAAGGGAATCATAGCTTCAGATTGCCCCATTTCCTGATACTTACAGAACAGTGCAAGTATCATTTGCTTTAGAAGTTTTGCTTCCAGCCATGATGAGTTCAATAGTCTGGCTTGACACAGAGGAGGGATCCTAGCTTGTATTCACAGGGAGAGCTAAGTGTGTGTGTGTGGTTGGGGCGGGGGGAGGGGGGGAGGAACAAAGTACATTTGGGTTGATAGTCCCTGAAGTACAGGCGAGAGTGAGGCAAAGACCACTGAGGAACAGACTGAATCTCAGGTCCGTGAGGTTGGGGTGTCCAGGATAAACTACCTAAGCCTATAGGTAAGATAGCTATCCATGTAGGCCTTTTATTGTGTTACAGACCCTTTTCTTTTGTGATGCTTTGTTGCTACAATTGAAATTAAACAATACTTTGTTTTTTAAAAGGCTGTTTTGGGTCACTGTATTCACCTCTGGTCACAGCTCTTGAAGGCCAGTCCTTGCCTACAGACAGCCCCCCAACCTGAAGCAAATACTCACCAGCAACCACATACCACACAACAGAACCACTAACCCAGGAACCTATCCTTGCAACAAAGCCCGTTGCCAACTGTGCCCACATATCTATTCAGGGGACACCATCACAGGGCCTAATAACATCAGCCACACTATCAGAGGCTCGTTCACCTGCACATCTACCAATGTGATATATGCCATCATGTGCCAGCAATGCCCCTCTGCCATGTACATTGGTCAAACTGGACAGTCTCTACGTAAAAGAATAAATGGACACAAATCAGATGTCAAGAATTATAACATTCATAAACCAGTCGGAGAACACTTCAATCTCTCTGGTCACGCGATTACAGACATGAAAGTTGCGATATTACAACAAAAAAACTTCAAAACCAGACTCCAGCAAGAGACTGTTGAATTGGAATTCATTTGCAAATTGGACACAGTTAACTTAGGCTTGAATAGAGATTGGGAGTGGCTAAGTCATTATGCAAGGTAACCTATTTCCCCTTGTTTTTTCCTCCCCTCCCCCCCCCCCCGACGTTCTTGTTAAACCCCGGATTTATGCTGGAAATGGCCCACCTTGATTATCATACACATTGTAAGGAGAATGATCACTTTAGATAAGCTATTACCAACAGGAGAGTGGGTTTGTGTGTGTGGGGGAGAAAACCTGGATTTGTGCTGGAAATGGCCCAACTTGATTATCATACACATTGTAAGGAGAGTGATCACTTTAGATAAGCTATTACCAGCAGGAGAGTGGGGTGGGGGGAGAGAAAACCTTTTGTAATGGTAAACACCCATTTTTTCATGTTTTGTGTGTATAAAAAGATCTTCTATACTTTCCACAGTATGCATCCGATGAAGTGAGCTGTAGCTCACGAAAGCTTATGCTCAGATAAATTGGTTAGTCTCTAAGGTGCCACAAGTACTCCTTTTCTTTTAGCTCTTGAAGGGAAAACTTGCTGGGGCCAAGCTCAGTTGGACCTGCTGAACAATAAACAGTTGGTAAACAGGGTGCTGTAGTCCTGATCTAAGAGTGGGAGAATCATGGGACTCCACCAAGAGAGAGGGGAAAATGGGAAACCTGTCACCTAAAGAGTTGCACTCTTAGAGATCAAGAAATAGGTCAGAGGTACAGTTAACCCTGAACTGTGACACCTTCTTTGAAAGATTGATGGCATTGTCTGCCATGCTAAAGAACATGCTTCCATTTATCTATCAATCCATGTATGGAATTACAATGAACTAAAGATTGTTTCAAGACACACTGTAGTTTTGCTTATAGCTTTACAGGGTACGCTGTGGAGCAGATGTGATGTCTAGCTACTATAATGCTGGTATCTTTAGACTAGCGTAGATAGAAAGGCATCATGATTATGTATTATTATTTGTTTTTCACGTTTTGAATGGTTTCAGTGTAATTGACCCAGGTTTGCTGAAAAGGTCTGTGTACCTTCCATGCAGCGTCACCTGACTTTAGAGCTAGTAACAAAACCTGAAACCACACAAATTTCATGTGGTTTTGAGTTTCGTTGTGAACATTTCACCTACCTCAGGAAATAGGCTCAAGATGAGGTTCTCAGGCGTGTATGAGAAGTTCACTTTCAAAATGATCAGGATTGGTTGGTGATATTTTCAAACTAAGGGCAAACAAAATTCACTCCTGTACAAAGGACCAGGGCGAAGCCCCTGCTCTAGCTTCAATTCAGACCCCAAAATAGGAATTAAATGGGATTTAAGTGTGCATAGGCCTTGTGTTGACCCAGTGCACAGAAGTGAATTTCACCCCATATGCATGTATATTACATGACTACTGACTGGATGCTGACTACTTTAATGTAATGAGCTGTCATAAAGGAGGAAAAGTATACTGTATGGATATCAAGTTTAAATACTAGAGTTAATGAAATTAAACAATTGATAAATAAATAATTCAATGGTCAGGCAGTTCCAAAAGTCATGGTGCTCCCAACAGTGTTGCCAAATCTGAGTCTTGTGATATCTAGTGTTTTTCTTAAAGCCCCATCTCCTAGAGTCCAGTAATTATGCAAGAATTTCAGCTTTCATTTTTTAAGTACATTTCTAGCCCTCATGGTTGTGGAGAAAAGCCAGAAAATGTGAACCCTACAGTCTCAGAAACTGTAAGGAAAATAAAAGGAACCCCAAACATATATTTTTTTAAAAATCTCATGATGTGGGGGGATCCTGACTCATGAATTTTGATGCTTGTGGTTGGCAATCTTCTTGCACATCATGCATATTTCATAGCATTAATATAAACAGTGGTACATTAAAGTTTACCTTTAACAAGGAAAGCAGGAGTAGAAAATACTACAAATAGTATGCACAACAGGGCCAGGTTAATGTTTCACTAGAAATGTTAACTTTTGGAATTTTGCTTTAAGCTCACCCTTAATCCTACATTAATACTAGTAAAAAGAAAAAAGAAAAGGAGTACTTGTGGCACCTTAGAGACTAACCAGTTTATTTGAGCATGAGCTTTTGTGAGCTACAGCTCACTTCATCGGATGCATAGCATATCGTGGAAACTGCAGAAGACATTATATACACACAGAGACCATGAAACAAAACTTCCTCCCACCCCACTGTCCTGCTGCTAACAGCTTATCTAAAGTGATCATCAAGGAAGGCCATTTCCAGCACAAATCCAGGTTTTCTCACCCTTTCCCCCCCCCCCCACACACACACACAGACACACATACAAACTCACTCTCCTGCTGGTAATAGCCCGGATGGGCTATTACCAGCAGGAGAGTGAGTTTGTATGTGTGTCTGTGTGTCTGTGTGTGTGTGGGGGGGGAAGGGTGAGAAAACCTGGATTTGTGCTGGAAATGGCCTTCCTTGATGATCACTTTAGATAAGCTGTTAGCAGCAGGACAGTGGGGTGGGAGGAAGTTTTGTTTCATGGTCTCTGTGTGTATATAATATCTTCTGCAGTTTCCACGATATGCTATGCATCCGATGAAGTGAGCTGTAGCTCACGAAAGCTCATGCTCAAATAAACTGGTTAGTCTCTAAGGTGCCACAAGTACTCCTTTTCTTTTTTCTTTTTACGAATACAGACTAACACGGCTGTTACTCTGAAACCTGTCATTAATACTAGTGTGTGCGCTTAATTTCTCTGGTCCTTGCAAAAAAAAAAAAAAAAAAAAAAAGAAAAGAAAAGAAAAGAAAAGAAAAGAAAAAAAAGCCAAGGAAATGAGCTGCTAAAGGCAATGTTAATAGGCACATTCTAAACTGAGGTTCCATTAAACTGTAGAGGCTTTTACTGATGTCTTTATATCAATATCCTTAAATGACTTGTTTAACAAATATGTCCTGAGTTGGGGCATCCACGGCACATACTTCCTTAACTGACAGTTAGTCACCTGCCCCCCACTCTACCCCCTTAACTCTATTTTAAAGGGCCAGAGAGCTGTAAAGGGGTGGGGGCCGGGCCCAAAGGGCCCTGGTTCCTCCGAGGAGGATTCCCGCTGTGCAGGCTTTGCAGAGACATGCATAGGAAGCATGTTGGGGGCAGGCCACTTCTCATAGTTCTGAGGAGATTCTGGTCCATACTGAGGCCCATAGCCACAGGAAGGTACTGTAACTTGGGACCCCAATGCTGTTGGAGTTCTTCCAGGAGGCTCTCCAGCCCCTAGAGCAGCCCAGGATTAGGAGGTTCAAAGGTGGCTGAAAGCCATGTTAGTTCCACTCCCCCTGAGTTCTGTTTGGGCTCTGAGTTAAATGGTGTGAAAGGACCATTCTGCTATTGGGGCTATGCTCTACTCAGACTGTCTTTTTCCAATCACACCCCAAACAGGCCTCCTATATCTAGGGTGGCAACCGGGGTTTGAGGCTGGGTTCACAGTGATGGCTATACCCACTCTTTGCAATCCAGAGATTCTCCTTTAACTAATGGAATCCCCTGGTAGTTGGTTACACTGGCTTTCCGTCCACTGATCTGGTCCATGCCAAGGATCTGGCCCATGTTGCTTTGTCTGTGTTTTTCTAACCCACCAGCCCCTCACCCTGAAGATCCTGGCCTCCTGAAAGAACCACCAGCCAATTTACGAAATTGCCTCAGGAGCTAGTTGAATGCATGATCATTTCAAGGACCATCTTCCATCAGATTGGTCATATGTTGCCACCCTGTCCTCTGTCTCTCCACCTTAGGGAATCTCCATCCCCACACCTTCCCCAGGAATTAGGGAATGCAGGTTCCCAAGAAAATCAGAAATCTCACTTCAGCTTCCCCTGTTTTCCTGCATCTGCTTCATGGTTGCTCCTAGACCTGGTGTGCTGCTGCAGGAGAGGGCACAAAGAGGAATGGCAAGCTTTCTCTAACATGCCAACACTCCAACTGAATGCACCTCCCTCACTCGCCGGCAAAAACTGTTCTCCCCCTCCCCGCCCCGTCCACTCCCATGACGTACAGTATATCTTGTCTTCTTGCTTTGAATATCTGATTGAACTCCCCCAGGTCTGAAAGGGATGAAGATTCACCCATGGCATCTCTACACCACTTCCAAGGTCAGGGAGAGGGGAGTGTAACTAACCAGGGACAACCATGTGCCTACCTCCTCCAGAATAGGGGGGCAGGGGCGGGGTCTGCCTCCCCACTTGCACAGAAGAGGATAAAGATCCTCTTGTAGTCCTAAATTCCCCAGCCCTGGGAGCAGGAATGAAGATTGTCCTTGTGGAATCCTTCCTGTCATGGTGAGTGTGCATAGAGATGGGGATTGTGTGTGTGAGCAAGAGAAAAAGGAGGGGGAAATGGTTTGTGAGAGTAGGAGAAAGAAATAGATACATGGGGTATATGAGAGAAGAGTGTTTTATGTGAGAGATTGATAGGAATAGAACAGTATTTGTGAGAGAGCATGCGTTAGGTGTGTGTGACAGAGAGACAGAGAATGGTGTGTGTTTGAGAGAGGGCCTGCTGTGGTGTTTCGCCACTTTATGCCTGGTCTGCCAGCCTAAAGAGGTTGGAAAGCAATCCTAAGTACCCTCTGGCAGATTCCTCCCAGCAGCTGTGGAGTTGGTGTAGCTGGTTCTGTGCCATTCCACTGATGCTGCTGGGGATGTGCTGGAGAAAGGAAGTGTGGCTGGGGTGTTCCTATGCCTTGCTTGTTTCTGCTTGTTAGAATATCTCATAGAAGGTGTGGACAGCTGGGCTCAAATTAAGGCAACTCCTGAGGCCTGGTCTATACTCGAAAATTAGGTCGGTCATGGGTATGAAAAATCCACCCCAGAGTGGTGTTGCTAAACTGACCTAAGTCCCCGTGTGGACAGCACTAGGTTGATGGAAGAATTTTTCTGTTGACCTAGTTACCGCCTCTCGGGAAGTGGCTTACGTACTGTGATAGGAGAACCCTTCCCGATGGCATAGGCAGTGTGTATGCTGAAGCTCTACAGCAGTGCAGCTGCAGTGGCATAGCTGTGCCGCTGCAGTGTTTTAAGGATAGGCAAGCCCTGAGGCTGCTCTAACTTTATAACGGGGAAATGTGAAGATGGCATAAAGCCTTGAGTGTCTCGCTTCATCCCTTTGCTGAGTGGAGTTTGGGCACAGGCATGAATTTGGCTGGAGAGAGGAGAATTAGAATTCTTAGTACTTTTATAGCACTTTACATCTTCAAAGCACTATGTTGACTAATTAATCCTCACACTGCTTCTCTGGGTAGGTGTCACCATCCCCATTTAATAGATGGGGAAACTGATACAAACCTGAAAGGACTTGCCCAAGGCCATATACTGAGTCAGTGGCAGAGCTAGGTTCAGACCTGAGGACCCTCTGCCTTCCCACCCTGTGTTTATTCTTCCAGAACTGGGCATGTGTGTGGGGGAGAGAGAGAGACCTCTTGGGTTGAGGACTGAGAGAAGGGGGTGTGTGTGTGTTTGGCCTAAAGGCCAGAGGAAGAAAGGCTGAGCCATCACTGCTGACAGGCAGGAGCATGGGGATGCCAAGCCCCAGAGGGTCAGCACCAGGCCGTGGGGTGGAATAAGCACAGCAGTTTTATTTAAAACAAAATATTGTTTCAGCCTTTCCCTCAAACCCAAGCTGGGCGCTACCAGGGGGCCCGCTGAGTTCCTTTCCCCCTCACTCTTCTCCCTCTCTTACGCGTTGGTCGCCCTGCCCCAGCTTGTCAGGCCGACTGACTCTATTGATCAGAGGGTGCTGCCGAGGGGCAGCTGCAGACACTGCCGCGGCTCTGGGGAGGGGGAGGGGAGCTCGGGAGTCGTCGCTGCCGCCGCCGCTGGGGGATGGGGTGGGACACGGAGGCAGCGCTGCTGAGGGGGAGCCGGCGCTAGCAGCACCGCGGCGGCGGGAGGCGGGGGCGAGGGATGGAAGTGGGGGATCCCAACTGCTTTAGTTCCCGATTCCCCCGCTGCCACAGAGGGGAAGAGGAGTGAGAGCGCCCGGGCTGCTTTGCCATGACCTCCCGGCCACCTCCAGCCCGTGTTTGCGTGTTCCCCTGCAAGCGGCAGCAGCCCCTGCCATGTAACATGACCTGTGCAGCCACGGCCCTGTGCCGCGCAGCCATTGAGCTCTCCCTGCACATGAATCTCCTGCGTGTCTCCCCCTCGCCCCTTTGAAAACTGATCTTTGGCTCTTAGTGTGAAAGTGATTTGAATTTGGCTCTGCGGCGCTCTGCGCAGGCGTCCAGCTGCTGGCATGCTGGCTCCTTGCAAAGCAGCTGTTTTGGGTTTGAAATTCCAACATGGCAGAGGCTGCAGTCAGTCTTCCCTTCAAAAACTTGGAATGATTTCAAATCATAGGCACCTTCACTTAACCCGAGCCCCCATTCATCAGCAAACACAGCGGATCGATGCTACTCTAACCTATCGCGTTCTCCTACCAAACCTGCAGGTAAGACGATCCTTTGCATTTTTCCAGCGATCATTTAAAAAAAAAATTAATCTTAAAGCTATCCAAGACAGCCATATATTTTTTTTAAATCGCCTGCTTGTGCCTTAAATATTTAATTAATTTGCAATCGTTTACTATAGTAAATATTTCCAGCCTGCTTTCCTAATTATAGTCTGGAAAGTACAGATATACAATTGCAGTGCATGGGTGGGTTTTTTCCCCCTCCTTGATCATTGCCAACAATAGTAGGGAGATTAAGAGTTCGCGATTGCAAGATCCCTCTCCACCTCCTTCCTCTAATTGCTTTATTTTTAAGTTGTATTGAACATAATAAAGTGCAGGTAATGTGGGACTACGCTTTCTCAGGGAACTAACTTCTAAGTAAATAAGTGCAAATAAGAATCTCGTAGAACAAAAGTTGGGGTTAAATCGCAGTATCTTAGCTGGGGGGACATGACTATGTCAGAGGAGCTATTGCAGTAAAATGTAAGCACATCATCTTGGAGGGGGTACAGCGTGGTGGGCGTATTGTTGGCTTGGAACGGAGAGAAAGATGTATAATTTAATGGTATATACAATCCACTGATCCTATTACTATCCTCCCTGGAGCTCTTGTTAGTTTCAATGGGAGTGAGTGAAATTGACATGGACTTGCATTCCTGGTCATGTGCTTTTTTCCTTTCTTTCTTCTCTTGTGATCTGAGATCCCCTTTTTGTTGATGTTGCTTTCCCACTTAATTATATGCATGTAGGTTAAATGAATACCTGACGAAAGGGCCCACGTTTCAAGGCAGTGACATTTGATAGCTGAGAGGAAAAGTGGCTTTAATGAAAAGCAACCTTTGGAATTCCTGCTTGTGAAAAATCCAATTCAGCTTTTTGTGCTGCCAGCAAGAAATGATCAGTAGCACCAGTGTTTATGGTATGTCCGTTTTGGGATCTACTTCCTTTGCATCTAAATAGCAAAGACAAATTTAAATAGCATGATAAAGAACTGAGGAATTTGCATGTGAATATGACTAGCAAATAAACCTGATGTTTAATGGTAAATTATCAACTGTGTATATAAGCATTTTTTCTTGCTATCATTTGTTTATCATTTCTTCTTTGATTTTAGAATTAGTTTTGTCCATTGTATTGATCTCAGTTGTAAACCTAAAGTTGCATGGTACTAGCAGTGCACTATATACACCACCGAACTCAAATAGTATGTAAATTAGTAAAATTCAGTGACTGGAGAGGGAAAAACGCTTAGTAACGAATCCACATACACACACCTATATGTCTCTCTGTATATACACATACACACAGCTAAAATACAGTATTTTTCTATTTCAAACTAATGATATTATTGACTGTTTCTCTGAACTCCAGCTGATCTCTCCCCACTTTTGGCGTAATCAGTTCTCGCAGGTTTTAGCTGATGATGGTGGGGCGGGGGGGAATGGTTTGCATGTAAACAAAACAAAAATACAGTTGTGATTGATTATTGTAGTTGATGAGCAGGATATTTTATGCTAGTGTACATGTGTCTGGCTGTCATTGCTTTATTGTTAACGTGTAATAGAATGAAATAATCAGGCGCTCAAATTGACTTATTTTTTTAAACCTCTCACTCTCAACCCCCCAGCAGTCCCATCTGCCTCCCTCTTGACCCCCTCCCCCAAAAAGTCAGATAAAATGGAGCATGGGGGATTTCAATAGACCTTGTTGCGGTGCAGTACGTACAGTTCCAGATATGCAATTAACACTAGAGAACTAGCAACAGAAACAGCTATTAATCTATTTTGTACAAGCAAAGGGTGGTGGTGGGGAGATATGCTGACTTTTAATAGCATGTGATAGTAACAAATAAGGATAGAGAGAACACTGGGGAAGGGGGGAATCTGGAGTGTTTGGTGGTTGATCTCTCCTAATAACGCATCTGAATGCAAGAAAGGGATTGAGAGAGCAGTTGCACAACGTACACTCCTATTTTGGCGCTGTAGGTGACTGTGTGTGTGTGTGTGTGTGTGTGTGTGTGTGTATATATATGCTGGACTGCTATACAATGGGGATGATCTAATTGAATTTTGCATTTGGAACTTGTTGACTTTAAAGTGATAAATAAGGCAACTGTTTATTTCAGATGCACATAATTTGCCCTGAGAAATGTTTTGAGGAGCGAGAGGGGGGCACAGCTTTCCCCCCCCAAGAGCTGTTGGAGCGAATGTGATTGCCAGATGGGAGATTTCCCTCTGTGATGTTAAAGCTGTAATATATATTCAGAGAAGATTGGACTGCTGCTTGTGATGAGGAGGATATTACATTTATAAATTTTAAATCGGGAATCGGACTGTATGCTCAGAGCTGAAATTGGATGGTGTGGACAGGTGGATGTTTCAGTGTGATTCCCGGATGATAGTAATAATAATATTGCATATTTCTGATATTAAGCATAGTAGTGCTAGGCAGTTATGTATATTCTAAGGTATTTAGGTAAATATTTTTAAATGTGCTTTGTTCCCTAGAAAATCTTAGCTAGTTTGTGTGTTTTTGATAGTTGTTTTTAAAGCCCACTCTTAAATGAAATATTATCAGTTACATGTCTGAAGAAAAGTTTTGATACAATTATTGTTGCCAGCAGATGCACCTCCTTTCTCGGTTTTTGTTTTGCCCAATTATGTGGCCTGACGCAGCCACAAACCTGAAAGGCTGGAAAGTGGGAACTAGTCACACTCGAGCAGCTCTGCTGTTGCAAATTAAAAGTGTTTTGTGGTCAGGAAATGAAAACTACAATGTCTCTTTTGAACAAGTCGTTTATCAAGAGAAACATCTATCAAGCAGCGACTTGTCACATTGATCCTCTAAAAGTTAGATTGGAGGTGGAAACTGCTTTGATGTTTTTTTATCCTAAATTTATAAAACTGAAAAAGCTAAAGAGACCAGGACCAATATAAATTTAAAAATCACTTCTCTCGGGGTATGACAAAACCAAGATTTTGTAACTACTGTACTGTGGTACAGAACTGAGGAAAATAAGGAGGTACCAGATATTTGTCATTTTTTTTCCATAATAAAACTTTAACTTTGAATGTGTGGCACATGCATTTATGTTCATACTTATAAAAACCTGTCTCTATGTTTATACATTTTATCAGGCATGCTTTCTTGCTCAGTAGTGCCTCTGTTGCTTTCAAACTGAAAGACCCTTTTCCTTGTGGTGCTGTTTACAAAGTTTTGATGGAAAAAATGAATCCCAGTTTTTTGCCTTCATTTCAATCTTGTGTTTCTCATGCTGTATTTGTCATCCTCCTCACATCTCCCATAATGTAAAGGTTTCTCCTACTGCCAAAGGGTTTTATGGCAAGTAAAGTGGCATTTGGGTGGCATAACTTGCAACATTAAGTCCTCCTAACTTGATCTTCCCATTTTCATCTTTTTTCTATTGACATTTTTTGTTATGTGAGCCACATTTTCATTCTCACTGAAGTACTGTATTTTTATTTAAAACTGCAATAACTGCACATTCAAAGTACCTATCCAGTTTATTTTCAATGATCGAATGAACTGTACATCAACTAACTTCTTTTCAACTTTTTTCTTTACTTCATTGTGTATGAAGATACACAGATTATCAAGGAAGTTCCTACATAGGTATTTTAAAAAATCCTTGTTTTTGGGTAAAGTAAATAGGGCACTTTGACCTTTTCTCTCTCTCGCCTTTTTCTCTCTCTCTCTTCTCCCTCTCCCGCCTCCAATAAGTGAGACTAATGCTGCTTATGGCTGCTTGATATTCCATATAGCTCCATTTGCAAATAGGCAGCAAACAGAAGCGTGGTGGGAGTTTTGGTGAGTGTTATACTTGCTAATTAATCATGTTTGATATGAAGGAATAATAGCATGGTAATAAAGCCTCATTGTTGTTTGATGTTTGTAACAGGATGTGACTCCTACACAAACCTGGTGTTTCCCTCCTTCCCTCCCCCAACAAGATATGTACAGTACAGGATCCGGTTGTTTATATTATCCATTGGAACATCTGTGGAAATACAGGGATATCTGCTATCCTAATTGTAGTAGCATAGAAAGATTTTTTTTTTTATTAATATTTTGATCACACAATTGTCAGCAAAAATGACAATCTTTAATCACTAGCTGTTGATTTTTAAAGACTTTTACTTTTGAGCTGAGTCAAAAGTGTTTTTTCTGTTTTTTCTTGATGTAGATCTAAAGGTAGCTATTTTTTTTTTATACCGATAAGTAAAAAATGGAACTTTACAAACTCTTCTGCAACTACTTGTTCATGTTATGAATACAGTGTAAAAAAATAATGAAGAAAATATTCCTGCATAGATTATTCATTTGCACCCCACAACATTTTAAGATTTGTACTATAATAACAATGAAATCGTTGTCTGTGGCTTTTATGTGGATTTCATTAGCAGTTGCATACAGCTGCAAGCCTGTTCTGATGTTGTTCATCTTTTAATTATTAACAGTACAATTATTGAATTTTTCATCATGTGTAGTTTCAGGTAGCAAAGCTTGAACTTCAGAACCTCACTTTCCAGCTTAGACTATTTTATGATGCATGAAAATAGTTAAAGATCCACTTTTGACAGCATGCCCTATGTGTGCTTTTAAAAGGGAGTCTCTAGATGAAAATCATTCTGAATGCTTGCTGTCAATAAGTTAAGCACATGTATGTATACAAGAAGTGCCAGATGTAATGACTGATCTTCTTAATCATCAATTAATCAGCTAATCTGCTTGTTAGGAATGGTTTTGGTGGTACAAAATCAGCATGAGAGTATACAACTTGTATGTTGTTTTTAACATGCTGGTCTAATGTAGCATTCTCAGATCTAATAATAGAAATATATTTGGCTCTTTGCCCTCAATCAATATATCCCCTAAGAGAACAAACTTCACGTAATACTTTGTAAAGTGCCAGATTTATTACTATGGAGTTGAAAAATTTAATTACTGAAATTTTACATTGATTTATTGATTTTTGTGATTGGAGAAAATTGTTCTGCACATATTTATGAGGTATTGAGGTGTTGATCAAGTATTCTTGATCAATCAGTAGTTAGTCACTGATCAGTAACAGGCATAAAGATAACACTAGAAGAATCTGAAATATATTAACTCAAAGTCCTTTTTATTATTGAGAATGTATATGAAAAACAAAATAAAATGACTGAAAATTAGACCAACTTTGAACTGAAATTGTGGCTATTGGGCCAGATTCTTGGTTTGTATAGATTGGCATCAAAGGACCTGAGGATCTGGCCCACTGTGGTTTTTTTTTTGTTTTTGTTTTTTAAATAAAAATACCATTTTTGACCTATTGGAAACTCCTTTTGAAGTCTGTTATATTAAAATATATGGAATTTTAGATAAGCATCTGATCCAAAATGAACAGTATAGCTATAAAGGTAACTTTAAGAGCTGTAAATTCAGGATTGCATATCCCTGATATTGTTTCAGAGCATTAAACTCTCTTGCTGCTAGAGATGGTATCCTTTAAGTGAAACATTATCTTCCTTATGGGTAAGATCACTTTGGGGAATTTAGGATGGGAATAAGGTTGGAATTTTCTCTAAGTAAAAAATAAAAAGTCCCAATAAATAGAGCTAGGTGAAGGAATGTCTTTCAAGTTGAAAATCATAACTGGAGTATTTGATTCCATTTCTACATGGCATCTGACCTTTTACCCTATTTTAAGGTTGTGCGAATGAGAAATATAAGCACAAAAATATCTGTTGCTTCTAAATTCTTGCAAGCATTCATTTTTGCACATTCTCTCTCTAAATCCCAAAACATCACAAACATCTTCCTCACTTTAATCTGTATCCTTAAAGGATAGTGGCTAAAACAGAAGAACAGAAAAAAATCCAGCTGCAATATGCTACATTTCTAAATTCTACAAATACAAAGTCTGATCCTTCAAGGTGCCCTAAAACCGCTGAGAGGCCAAAGTAGGTTTAGGTCTCTCAGCCTCTTAAAAGAAGTGCTCAGCACCTTGCACGATCTGCACATTAAAGAGAGTATGTATACTGTGTTTCTTAGAGGAAGATCTATATTTGCAGTAACCTACAAACTAGTATGATGCCTTAACTCTATGATCTGTAAATACTTGTTGATGTTAGTAAGACCAACTTTTTGACCATTGAGGATAACAGTGAAAGGAGATATAGATGGGTGATTTGGAATAGCACAGACTGCAGAAATTGGGATGGAAATTACATTTAAAATTTCCAGTTTTAGGATATGAGGAGTATCAGAAAGTAATACTCTGTAACCTGAAGAAAGCACCCTGGATTAACAATACTTGCAGTCGGGCTATAGTGATGAGAATTTGAATTTTTCTGTTTTTTGTACAGAATTATGTTGCTATTATTTATTTGGCACAGATAATATGAAAATGACAATATACACATTTATTCATAAGGTAATATTAACTATACCTGTCAATCTACTTCAACAACACTAAACAATTTGTAATCAGATCCATAACATTTCTTACTATGCCTATTTAGTGTTTGTATAATAGGAAGCCCAAAACAGTTTTTTCCCTTTTGTTTAAACACAGGAATAAAACTTAATGATATTTCAATTTAAAATGCTTTACATACAGGGGAAAAAAATCCTCTCCATCTCAGCTATATTTAAAAATAATATATATAGAAATTAGTGTCATACCAATTGCAGATGTATCTTATTTTTAAAAATAACGTGTTTTAAGTACATAATCCAAAAGCTCATATTAATACATTATTGAAGTAGCAATTTCTTAATAAATTTATTATTAAATTCTGTGAATGTGAATACAGTTTTTATGTGCTTTAAGATACAGTACAGCAAATACTAGTACTGTCTGAATCTAATTTATTACAATACCAAATTGTTACAGTGAAATAGATATTAACCAGATTATTTCAGTATAGCAGTAAATTTTTGGCCATGGAGGTTCGTTTGCCCCACTTGTAATTAGTGTTGCTATTTTTGTAACCTTTTCATATTCTATTTTGAACATATAATCAATCCTCTTATGGTCTGTTTTTTAAAACAAGTGGTTTATTTAGGTTTCATATGCTGGTTCCACAGGTCACCTTATATACATACCGTACCTCACAATGAATGGTGGCATACACCTCCACTGCATCCAACAATTTTTGTGCAATATTTTGGAATGTATGCACATGCAACCTAGTTATAGTTTGGTGACAGATGGGTTTCAGTAATGTGCATGTTGTTTGCTTTCATACTATAGCAGTGAGAACATGGAATTTGGTAATCTAAGATTATTGTTTCTTACATTGTATTTAAACTTTTTTTGTATCATCTGTTTGATAAATACTTAGGAATAAATTTGATACACATTTGTAACTCCTACTAATTCTAGTGGAAGTTAAAAATATATATTTATGGGGGGAGAGTTGGGGATAGATTGCGTGAGTATTCCCAGCAATAACTGCAAACTGTCACTTAAAGTTGCTTCTTCCTGATATATTTTGGAGTGTTAGATGAATTGTTGTGCCCCCCCCCCTTTTTTTAAGATATTGTAAATGACTTTATCATTTCCCTTCTCAGCAAGTTTATCTTAACTTGTCTCCTGTATCCCAGAATGCAAGCAAATGGGTATCATTAATGAATGACTGAAGGGTTTATGCAATTAGTTTTAATGCTTAATTAAGTTAAAAGAGCTGTTTGTTTCTACATTGACATTTGTGCACAGTACAGCTTATGTTAAAATAAGTGTATTTCGGTTTATAGATCGGGGCGGGAGGGGGTTTTCAACAATTGTTTTATATTGCTGTGTGACAACAGACGGTGTGAGGGAAGAAGAGGGTTATACACAAATATAATCCGTCTCTTACAATAGTAGCTGTATTGACATTTTGACTGTTGTGAACTGATAGTACTACTATATAAATGTGTGTGACAGCTATGCTTTTGGAGGAAAAGTCACCTTTATATGCAGTGACGTTAACCCTTCAGTATGTCATATTAAAAGTGTGAACTTTATTTTGTTAGGCTACTGTCACCACCCATTCTAAATTGCCCCATCCCCTCCTCGCCAACCTAATTATTTCAGCCTCCTGTGTTGACATGTAGAAAGCAACATTTAGTCTAGGCTGGGAGAACAAGGTTTGCAGGTATTGACTGATATAAGGTATCACATTGTGATACCTGAAACAGATTTAAAAATAAAGTACTGTATCCTTTTCAAGTCAAAACTGAGACACACTGGAAGGTCCAGCAAGAATGTTTCTGAACACACCTTGAAGGTGCACCATTTATTTTCAAAAGAGCTCTCTCCCATCACTCATGGATGGCTCCACCATGAAGGGACATATCAAAAGAGCTCATAGAAGTAACTATTCTTTTATGTCCTCCAGTACTTAGACACTTACAAGATTGTTCCTGAAAAGGAAAAGAATTGATCCTATTTTGAATCCCTTGTTGTTGGCCTTTTGTGGACCACATACTGTATACAGAATTGTAAAAATAAAGTCTGGCTTTATTGGCCTGATTATTAATAAAATTATATTTCCATTGATGATTCACATACTTGGGAACCTAAAAAGAAATAGTGTAATGTTGCTCTATAAATCAGCACAGTTGGGATCTTATATGTATCTCTAGAAGGTAAATAAATATATGGATCAGGTCTAGTACTTTCTATGAAATTAGTTAACAAACAACATTATGTTTTCATGATTA
The DNA here is from genome assembly GCF_965152275.1 of Natator depressus. NCBI lineage: Eukaryota > Metazoa > Chordata > Testudines > Cheloniidae > Natator > Natator depressus. Next base: position 34,879,970 of record NC_134244.1, on the reverse strand, counting down.
TTTAAAGATGTATGTAGAGTTTGCGCAGGAATTTTTAATTTACGTGATTGCCTTATGTACATAATTGAGTACGACATAAATTCAAAATTAAATGAATGCACTGTGTCCTTCACAAATGCAGAATCAGATTAACATTTCTGTAAACATGAGAAAATTTTTGACAATGAGTGAACTGTGTTTCTCAGCAATTGAATCAGAAAATCACTAAAGTTTTGAACTTGCAAGACAAATACTTTGGATGAATATGGGAGCAGCCTATAAACCACTTACTAACTATGCAGTTGAAAATAAATTAAACAATGACTCTTCTTTCTATAATTTTATAAAATCTGATTTTGTGTATTTATCACTGTTAATGCAGCACTGAAGAAAATATACATATATAATATATATATACTCACACACTTGAAGCTAATGTAAAAACTCTATAGGTATTCTGATACAGATTATCAGCTAAGTAATTCTTTACATCTATATAGAGGGTTGTTGATAAATCTTAATTAATTGTTTTAATAAAGGAAAGCATAAATATATTTTGGAAACTGTTGATGTAACGATATCTTGTTATTCTTGATTTTTGTCATGTTAACAACACTGCTTTTTTAACACTTCACAACACTATGCCACACAGTGGTTTGTCATAGGTGTAAAATGTACAAGGTTTTTTCAGCCTTCATTTTCACAACTTCAGCAGTAATGCTAATTGGGCCAGTACTGTACCATAATGCTGGTGTTGAGATTTTTCAGCCCATTTTCAGATTAATGCATATGGCATTGTTGTTTGTATAAAACCTTCAAAATGCTGAGCCTCTGCAAATCCCACTGACTTTAGTTGTAGATACTCAGCACCTTTCAGATTTGGCTTTTGGTATGTATTTTGATAAGAAATCTGTCAACACTGCCATCTCACAGGCAAATTTTAGTATACAGTGTCTTTTTTAAAATTGGGATTGTATAGCAAGCTGAATTGATAAACCTTTGATTTAGATGATCTAGATCAAATATATCTAATGCAAATTGTGCACAAATATATATTTATGCAGAAGTTTTTTTAGCAACTGTAACCTTATTAATGTAGGCTTATATGGTTTGAACTATTAACTCAAGTTGAAGGGGTTGTAGTTTGATATATATTCCGCTTACTGTACAACTTCATTTATATCGTATAGAATAATGGTAATTTTCAAAACCGGACTTAAGTAAAGGGAAAATAGTGTCAACTGAGTCATTCGTACAAGTAATTAGCAGAATATATTTTTCTCAAAGGCACATCTGCTCCTTAAATTAGTAATAGTAAAACTACTGCTATGGTTAACTCTGGTTAAAAATGGTCTTATCTGTAGTGCACCCTCCTGTCTTGGTTTTGATTAGGTACAATTTGAGTCTTCCCTCTCCCTCACCAAACATGGAGTCCTCTGAGTTTCATGGGATGTTGACTCATGTTAATTTAGGAAGTGCAATTTGGGCCTCTGATTTTGGATGCCTGTTTATCAGACATGCTGAGTTCCTTCAGCTTCCATTGATTTCATTTGGAGTTGGCAGTTTGCAATGCCCTTGGAAACTAGGCCTTGGATGGCTTAAGTAGAGCATTCCAAAATCAGAACATGAAAAGTTTTTGGCTTTATTTACACTTTTGATTGATAAGATGTGCCTATCTTGACATGCCACAAGTGGGGTTTTCTCAGTGGAACTCAGAGGAGAATTTGACTCCTAGTTTTTGGGATGTAAAAAGCAGAGCTAAAAAGCAGAGCTCAGATGCTCTTGTTGTTAGATGAACTTACAGTGAGTGTTTAAAGCTGACCGTAATTCAGGAAGTGTGCTTTGGTTTATAAACCTAAACATTACAGCTAGTTAGCAAAACATTCAAAAGATGATGTTGTTCTAATTGCAGAAACTTTTCCTGGTTTTACTTCTTCCTTTTTAAACAGTTATGGGCATTGTGCTCCTTAATGGTACATAACTACTACAAAGATAAATGGCTTAAAATAATGAGTTTTGAATGATAATCAGAAGTGAGTTAGGTTAGAGTGAATTGGTTTCTGTATTGAAACCTTGTAGCTGTGAGAAAGTAAACCTAGGCTCTTGACATACATCTGGAAGAGGTGAGCTGTTTCCAAGCTCTTTACAGGCAATTACACAATGGTGTGTGTGTTTGTGCGTATTTAAATCCACATCCCTCCCCACATTTTAAAGACTTCAATAAGTGATTCCTTCATTATTCCATGTGGATGCTGTACGTACAGATAATGTCTAGTGATACTGAAAATATTTTTTTAAATGGCAACCACATAATTAGCTATGCTGTTACACTGAAAAGGTTTGCAAAAAGAAAAGGAGGACTTGTGGCACCTTAGAGACTAACCAATTTATTTGAGCATAAGCTTTTGTGAGCTACAGCTCACTTCATTGCTTATGCTTAAATAAATTGGTTAGTCTCTAAGGTGCCACAAGCCCTCCTTTTCTTTTTGCGAATACAGACTAACACGGCTGCTACTCTGAAACTGAAAAGGTTGGATCTCCTCAAGTGACTTCATGCCATCCTTTTTCCTTTTCTTTTAAACCTAGTATTGTGGTTTTTTTAGTTTTTATTATTTATTTTTTTACAATACTGAAGGGGTTGAGTAAGGAAAAGTAGCAAACAAGGGTGAGCAGCACTCTTTTCTTTTTTTTTTTTAACAAGGCTAATGGGCATTTTAACTAGTTGTCACTTTGCTCTCGAGTTAAAAATGAACTTGGTTTTTGGCATGAGCAGTGGATCAGCTCGAGTGGCGCAAGAAAGGGAACGAAATAGTTCAACCCATGATCTAGATTTACAGACATTTTAAATTAAAACAAAACACCCCAAAACCCTTTGGGGTGTGAATGACAAAGCTTGCTTATATGTCTCCAATTCCCCTGGGCCTCAATTTGCAATACCATTATTTAAGCCTGGCTGATGTAGAGCAATCTTTGCAAAATGGGAGTTCTCCACTTCTTTCAAAGCAATTCTGTTACTTTCTCTGCTTCCCCTCGCCCATTGTGATAGCCTTTTATATTTGAAATATAATAAATGCAGGAAGAGTATGCTGTGCATCTAAAGGCCAGTGCATTCTATGGAGTCTCATAGACATCACTTCCGACATTTATGTAACTCTGTCTTTTGACTAAGATCCAGCGTAGTATCACTTACCTGAGCAGCTCCCTGGAAGCTCAGTTCAGGGAGACCTGTCCTCTCTCTGGTCCCGCACCCACAACGCCTCGAGATGCCTAGGAAAGAGGATCAGTTGCCGCTGGGAGCTGGGAATACTGGTGCCGCGCATAAAGTCCTTGGACCACACCATCAACACCCCGACTGCCAGAACGATGCTGGAAAGGACTCTGAAAGATGCCATCCACTGCCACTATGCCGAGAACCTCAAGTGGAAACTGGACCAGGGCAAGGTGTTTGAGGTGACCAGCAAGTGGGATGACCAGCAAGCTTCACCAGGTTCGCTGACCGGCGGTCCATCCACCGAGCCTGGCTCAACTGCGTTCCCCTCAATGGAGCCGTCTGCCGTGGAAACCGGGACAAGCGCTGCAGGAAGTGTGGCTATCCCAACGAGACCCTGCCCCACATCCTGTGTGGTTGTAAGCACCACTCTGGAGCCTGGCGGCACTGCCACAACGCCATCCAGAACCGGCTGGTGAAAGCCATCCCGCCGTCCCTGGGGAAGATCACCGTTGACTCTGCCATCCCTGGAATGGGCAGCCAACTGCAACCCGACATTGTTGTGACTGACGAGGAACAGAAGATCCTCATGGTGGACATCACGGTGCCTTTCGAAAACAGGTCCCTGGCCTTCCACGAGGCCGGAGCTCGGAAGGTGCTGAAATACACCCCGCTGGCCGATGCCCTGAGAGCCCAGGGCTACGAGTTCCAGATTCACGCCCTGGTCATGGGAGCCTGGGGAACGTAGGACCCCCACAACGAGCTGGTGCTGAGAGCCTGTGGAGTCAGTTGGCGCTACGCCCGGCTCACGAGACAGCTCACGGTGTCCGACACTATCAGGTGGTCCAGAGACATCTAAACAGAGCACATCGGGGTACACCGTCAGTAGTAGGACGAATAAACAAGACCACTGGTCAGGGAAAATAATCCACTTCCTCCCCTGATGAACCAAGGGACGCACCTCACCCATGTACCTATTCACTACAACAACACTGACTTGGACTCTAAATACATTCTATGGTGGGGCATACCCAAGATCACTTATTCACTGATGGTTTAAAAATTCCCACACCCCAATCTGGTTCTATGCTGGTTATGTGCTATGTCTGTATCCTGTGAACCTTGTAACGGATACTTGTAACCTCTCATAACTCAAACTTGACCCCAGATGTACAGTACCTACCCTCTTAACTTGTGTAAATTTGATTTTAAACATTAGCTTTAATAAAATTTTTAAATCAGTTCCATTTAATATCTGTTATATCTTCTACCAGGTAAACTATATGCTGTAATGACCTGGGATAGACTCCATGATCTAATAAATCATTTCCATCTCTAACTAAGATAAGTTTTTGTTGTTGTTGTTGTAAGATCATAAACTGATTAGAAACTGACAACTACTTAAAAACATCCTCATTGGGTGCTAAGCTTTCTGAATATCAGTAAGTGGTTGCATTCGTGATAGGGTAACTTTATTATGAGTAGCTGGGAGCTAAATTGCAAAGACCTTATGACTAATTTTAGTTTTCTCTGCAACTACTTACTACTGGAATACAGAACCACTGGATATTGTTCTGCACCATTGACTTAGTTCAATTATTAACAATAAGATAGCTATCATCAGTTAGATTGGATTTTTGGAACAGAGATTGGGATACAATACTGAGGTTTTGAGCTGGTACCTGTCAATAGAAAGAATTAAGAAGTTGGTAAGCTACATTTCTGAAGAGGGTCAAGCGGGATGGCCACTGATACATGCCTTTGCATGGAATTTGCAAGAAACTCTTTTCTTGCTCACTTTATAAAAGGTACAAGGTATTCTGCTAAGCAGGAAAGAAATTAAACAAAAAAGAGCATGAGAAGGAAAAACAAAGGGAGAAAAATACAGCCCAAACAAATTATTATAGCACATCTCAGTGACTGTGCTCCACACTTAGATTTAATTAGAAGACAACTGCACTGGAAAACTGTTCGTTTAGTAGTAGTTAATGACGGATTTCTTCCCACCTTCCCCCTCACCAATCAGAACAGATTATACGCTTTGTCGTATAATGGTGATTTCCACAGGCAAATCAAGTATGGTAGTATTGTAAAGTTTTTCATTAATGATGTTAATTTATCATTTAACTATCCCTTTAGAGGTGAAAATAACTATTTTCTTTCTTTTGCATTTATATGGTACTAGTTTTGTTTTTGTTTTTTAAGATCAGTGAATATCAAACTAGTGTGTTTTTGTGTTTAATGCAGAAGACTATAACATGATAACTGGATAGCCATTAATGTATTCATTACCTAGTAGAAAATTGCTGGAAGAAATCAAACACTGTATATGCACATTTTGCTTAGGATGACTGCTGTCAGGAAACATTTCTTTTATGTTGTAGTATAATTTGCTGTTATAGGTTTTTCAGGTGGTGTTGTGGATGGTTACATGCAGAATTTCAGGCAAACAAGTTTTGCTGTCAACAATAAGATGATAAGAATAAAAGTAATGTACTATTTAAGAAAACAAATCAATCCATCAATCTATAGTATCTATGTCGTGAGTTCTGCTCAACAGATGCAGGTGGGGCTAAATTATTAAGAACCCCATGGGCTATATCCTCAACTGGTGTAAGAACAGAATAACTCCATAAAACCTCTTTATGTGCATACTAGAGCAGAATTTGGCCTCTAAGACCTTCGAAATATTTTTGCCTCTTGGGAATCTATACACACACAGTTATATAGAACTGTATGTGTGGATAGCAATAATTTTTGTGGGGTACTTTAAATATATTATATGGGGTACTTTAAATATATTATAATCAGAATCTTAACTGAGTCACTGTTCAGTAGATAGGAATAAATCTCTTATTTTTTTAAAAAAAAATACATCTGTGGCAGGTTCATTTGAAATCCAGATGATCTGTCCATTTTAGGCACTATGCCCAAGCACCTATGATCTGATTTAAATAATGGATTTTTAATTTATGCCTTCCTGTGCTATTCATATTTATAGTAGACAGGAACCCTGTATAGGTTTTGTTTGCAGTATTAATATTTAAGATGTCTGAGAATATATGTCCTAAAGAAGAGTGCTCATTGAACCTATGAACAATGCATGTAGCTGCCTCTGCATTTTGAAAAATACCAAAAAGGTTAATTAGCCAGACATCCAGCCTCTAGAGGGCATTCTAATGCTCCAGCAGCCTCACTCTGTCTAGCCTTCAAGAGTGAATACAGATCTGCACACTGCAAAATGCTTTAGAAAGTTAAAACTTTTGTTTTAAGTATAAGATGACAGTAATCTAAGAAGAAATGGATGTGTAGTGGTAACAGTTTCTAAAAGGAAATACGTACCATTACCTATTTTTACTTAAAATAAGAAATAGCATAATGGAGTCAAATATCCTGTCGTGGTAATTTTATGTATGTATGTATGTATGTATGCATGTATGTATTTATTTTAAGTGATAACCTCTATAAGGTCAAAGAATCAAATCAAATGTGGTGAATGAGCAGTTGGTGTAATCACTTCACTGACTTAACAATTAATGGATGTCTCTTAATCCAATGAAACTGTCCATATATATATATACCCCATGAATCAACCCTTTGGTATTTGAGACTTATTAACTTATCTTGTACTAAAATCTAGGTAATAAAGAGTTCATCTGGGGTTGAAGTCAGGAGCTCTCCTGTGTCCTAAGTTCAGTTGCTTTATCCATTTGGTCTCTGTGAATGCCCCGTTTTCTTTCTAGCATCTGTCATTAGTGTTCTAGCAAGTGATGTTATAGAATTTAAAGGAAATCAGAATTGATCAAATGTTCAAATGATAATTAGTTGGGGACCATGATTCTCCACTCCAATACACCAGTGTTATTGTGGTGTAGCTCCACTGAAATCAGTGGCGTTACACGGCCACAAAAGTAGTGTAGGAGAGAGGATACTCAGGCCCAATATTTCAATTTCAGGTTTTCCTTCAAACCTGGAGATGTCAGCAAACAAACAAAAAAATCCACACACACCCACAAAAAAAGACAAAAGATTCTTGGCTCTGGCATCATGAAATAACCATTTTCCTTTCCCGCCCCCAAAAGTCCATTTTTGATCCTTCCATACACAATGTCACCAATCAAGCCAATAACCTTTTACTGAAGGCTTACTTGTTGTTGTTGTTTCTCCTCCCTCCCTCCCCCCACCCAACTGCAGCACTTTAGTACTGAAACACTTCTAGATGTTATCTTGGCAATTCATATTGAAATTCAGTTTGAGCATGCACACTTTGTGTAAGAGAAAAATATCTACAGTTGTTGATGATTGAACCTAGGCCCTCCAGGTTATCACACAGATAAGTGTGTTACTATAGACAAATTTTGCTTAGTTAATTGCATGAATACGTCACATCTTTACAGCTTTACATTTCAAGCTGGATAGATAATCTCAACAATAAGGAAGCACAACATAGTTCTAGACAGCATAATAAAGAATGAGGGAGAATCTAAGAATGGAAGTAAAAGCTTAGGGGAGTGCTTTGGTTCATTTTGTAGGTCACCTAGACTATAGTCAAGAGAACTACGTTTAATCCTTTGTCAACCAGTTCTTTCTCTCTTTTTGAAAAGCACTATTTAAAAAAAAATTCAAATGCAGTCTTCATAGGTGAAGCTAAACCAAGGTCTGTCAGACGGATAGCTTTGAGAGTCAACAATTGACAACATGCAGGATTCACTAGCGAATTCCTTGTTTGATACAGTCATATATGCAAAGTGTTCATTCTCCTTGCTGCATAATGTGAATGGATGATCAACAGTGTAAGGATAACACTAGCTGCATGAGAAAGCAGAAGCCGTTTATTAAGACAGAGCACAATCCCGGAAAGTGCTGGTTCATATTTTTACATCTTAACGATCCATGGACAAAGCATAGCTAACTTATTGGAGAAATAATGGTGGCGCAGGAGCATGATTCATCTGATGCTTTTTCCCTTAAGAATTGACTAGTGTGTGTCACTTTTACCTTAGAAACCCAGCATGGTTTTTAGTGGAGAATTGCATGTTGGGGCTGTGCAATAGGCTGCACGACATAGAAACTTCAACAACATGAAAAAGTGTAGCACTTGGAGAACTGCATTTTTAACCCTTTTCCATATCTAAGCCATATGGCTTTTTTGGATACTATATGAAGAGGTAGTAACGGTGGTGGGAGAGTGCTGGAAGTGCAGTTAGGGTATTTATTTAAAATAGATGTAGAAAATAAAAAACGTCTTTTTATAGTGATGATCTTGTGCTCTGAAAATAGTTTTCTTTACAATCACAGAATATCACCCAGCAACACGATCTAGTAAAGAAGAAATAAAATGTAGCCTAGCAGCCAATATATGATAGATACCATGACAGCATATGCCTATCCTGCTCCACCTGAAAACCAGTACCCTCAACCTTTCTCAGCAGCCCTACTAAAATAGATGACTTTTACAATATGCCCTGAAACTTGACCAGTTTGGGCTGAGCAAGTTCCAGAATGGAAGAGGTTCTTGTGGCGAATACCCTATCTATTGTTCCTTCCCTTTCATAGTAAAGGAGTGCGAAGAGTCAAGCCTAAGTGCCTCTGCTGATCTTGGCTTTAGTCATGTGGCACAAGGGTCTTCTTATCAGATGTAGAGCTTGCCAAGCCAATCTGTGGCAGCCTCATCAGCAAAGTGCAGAGCCCTCAGACCACCATCAAATCTGGTCAGAGGTCAGTTGTCAGTGATGTGAGACATTGGGCTGTGGCCTTAACCACCTGAGGAAAACTGTGGCTAAGATATGTGAAAGATCTATCTACGGTTACTCTAAGGTAGACTGGGTGGGATTCATGTTTCAAGTGATATCCATTGAGAAATACATTCTGTTCTTGGTCTGCTCTTGTGTTGTAAAGATGGAACACACTTGAAATTGTCTTGGTCACACTTGATTGTAAATGCAACCAACTACAGTATTTGGCCATCTTAATCAAGTCAGCCTTTAGGGAGCCTTCAGGTTCTGGGAATGATCATGCTTGGATGCCTAATTAAATGTCATCTGTGTATGTGAACTTATGGGACTGGCTGAGCTTAAGTTCATACAGGTTGAAAAGAGTCAGTGCCAGCACAGAGCCTTGGAGTAGACCATTGGCTTGTCTTTCCACATGCTAATTCTATCTCCTGTGTGCATTTGGAAATGTTTGTTGCGGAGGAGAAGGTCAATTATGTTGACTAACCATGCCGGGAATGATCTTGACAATTTAACTAAGAGCCCTGTGTGGTAAACTCTGTCATATGCTGCTGTCAGGTCCAGAAATACGGCGCCTGTCTTCAGGTTTTTCTGAAAACTATTTTCGATGAATGTTTTCAAAACTAGCACTTGATCTCAGGTGCTGTGACCTCATCAAAAGCCTGCTTGCTCAATGCTGAGTATTGACTCCATTTCTGGGGAGATGCGCACTGAGTCAACCAGGGTAGTTAAGGTATGTAGACTCTCAGATGGATCTCATGAATATGCTGCAAATATATTATTTTTGATAAGAAGTAAAAAAAAAAAAAAAACCCAACAAGTGTATAACAAAATCCTTAAACATGAATTTTGATAGGAAGATATTAAGTCCCTAAACAATTCAACATATGCTCAGGTACTCAAATGTTGTGACTAGATGGGCACATCTCTTGTAGTATTATGCGTTTGGTCTGAATTTAGAAAGGTGTGAGTGGTGTCTTTGAAGCAGGAATGTTGCATCTTTCCAAAGAAAGGTGAGAAGTTCCCCTGCCCTCCCCTCCCCCCGCCACACATGCGCGCACACACAGAAATTCAGTGGCTTTCATTTATCTTAAAGCTATTTTAATGGAAACAGCAAGTTTATAAATCATCTAAGCAATTACCAGAACATGGTGGGAGTGGGGCTTAGCTTGGGCTTCAGGCCCAGATGTTTCCAGACTTCAATAATGGCCCTGCCCAGATATTTACAGCTTAATTTTGTTCATGTGCACTAGTCCATAAATGGTTCCTTTTCCATTTCCAGTTGGACAACTGAGCCACTTATAGAAGAGTGATTTAAACATGAATGATGGCAAGACGTGAATAGAGACAATTTATCTTTGGAAACTTTACAATCCATTTCTAATATTTAAAATGTACTCTAGATCACAAATAGGGCATGATTGACCAACACGGAAATGCTCCTTTTAAAATGTGTGTTTTCTTTCTATCAAATCAGTTTTTGCTTAGCTACACTATAGTTTGGAAGGAAAGACATTTTTGTGAGTGCGCTATACTACCTAGCACTAGTTTATTGAAAGCCAGTCTGCTAACCCCTCCCCCCAACCCTCATCCCACCCTACATTACTTGAAGCTAAACAAATTGAAAATAATGATTGGTAACCATCTGCTGTGCTGAAATTCCACGTACAGCAGTTAACTCCATTTTACAAAACAACTCCAATCTAGTGAATTACAGTGCAATTCTTATGTGCCAGCAGCTAGCAACAAGCAGTTTAGAGTTCCTCTGGACAAAGCAGCACATATAGCCAGCATTTCATTATTCACATTCATTTGGAGGGGTGGAAGGCGGGAGGAACCCCTCTAACCATTCAAAGAAATGCATTTGGAAACAAAGTCAAGCCAATGCCTCATTGTTTCATTTGATTTGAAAAGGAGCCAATCCATACAACTGTACAGAAAAGAGGATCATAGAAGCATGCACACTTCAGTTTGGGTCTCCGTTTCCATAGTTGTACTGTATTGTAATGACTCGTGGCTAGTCTATTCAGTTTTAAATCATTCACATGTCTTCTAGGCTGCCCAATGAATACTTAAAGCAAAAATCACATAGTGTAGATGACCAAAATGTATCGGAGAACAATAATTATTTATAGAGTTCCTATTGAAGAATTGACACAACACTGAGGCAAGTGTACATTAAAGCTGTCTAAGTAAACAGTTTCAGAATACCAAGCAAGGGCTCTTCAAATAGTGACAGACTATGATGTATTATTAAAATAGATACCACGATGTAATATTAAAATGACACTGTTGTTATATGTGTTAAACTCACTTTCAATTATGTGATCTTAGGTTTTGACCGTATATAAAGGAAGTTGCTTAAAATGGGCAGTATATTGAGTTCAAAGGACCCATACAGTTAATAAATTCTCCCATGTCTACTGGATTTTTCATCAGGGAGACTTCCAATAAAAATGATCTATTTTAGAAATAATATTGTTTAGTAGGTTGAAATGTGGTGTAATAAAATTAGACCTTCAGTCTTCTAAAGTTACTACTTAGATGGCACCCTTGGGATGGTAAAATGGCTGTATAAGCAGATGAATCAGACAGTTTCACTGATGGATACATTTGTCAGTCTCCGTTACAGATATAATATATTCTTATATCTGTAATCCTGACACTGTTACATCCAAATGAAATCAACATGAGGTTGTCATCTTTAAGCAAATATGTTAAGTGTTGTCTTTTGTGCTTTGGATTTGAAAGAAAGGGGCCCAAGGGAGTCAGCATCATGCAAATGGAACAAATCCCATTTCTTCTGAGCTGTGCTGTTTCCCCCTTCATGGCAGCTGGCTGTGTTATCTTTGTGTGTTTCTCTGAGTGCTGACAATTCTTTCAGTGATCTAAGTTAGGGCACATTAGAAAGTGGAAGCAGCTGTCTGTCGCTATACTGAGAGACGTGTTTGCTCTACTGCAAAGATGAAGGACCATGAATCCTTGACACACTCTCCCCCCCCCCTCCCCCCCCTTACTTTCCAACATGATCAACATTCAGACGCACAGATTGTCTGCTTGGACAGTTTTTTGTTCTGACTGACAGCATCTGGCATAGACAAATTTAAAAATACATAGCATGCCATGCTTGGAATTGGAACTCCCTTCTTTATTAATCTTCTCATTTAAACCATTCATTTACATTTCAAGAAAGGTTACAGCTTGATATGGTTGAAATGTTTATTTTAAATGAATAACCTCCTAATGAAATACCTTGAATGAGCACCTAACCACTAGTGTTCATTAAAAATTACACCTGATTAGCGTGGCCTCGGAACTGGAGGGAAGGCTAGGATTTCCCCATTGTCTTAATCCACATTTCAATAAAATGTTGTTTAGCGCTTCTTTTTTTTTTTTTCTTCCTCCACAAAGCTAAATAAAAGCGATACTTTTGCTTGCAACCCTTGTCATTTAGAACACAACTATGGTATGAAGCGTTAGCCTTCAGAATACTATTTGTCTAATTTAATCTGCTATTGCTGGAAGAATACATTTCAAGCAAACACCTAAATGTAACATTTTACTTTACTGTGCTAAGGAGTTTATGATTTAGGGACCAGATGTTTTATGGTTTGGTGCAATCTAAGATCAGATTTTCCTGACAGGGAATACACATTTATTTGTTTATACTACTTTAATAATAAAACATAGACTGTAAAATAGCACACTACTACACAATTTCTCTCTCTCTCTCTGCACTCTCATCTCCACAATCTAGGTTTACAAAGCAGACATGCTTGTCTAGCATTTATGTAAAAATAATATGAAAATTGGCCATACCAGTCAGAATATGGACTCTGAGTCCAATGGGGGAAAAAAAATCTCCTTGTACCAGGCATTTTAGACCCCTTTATATTACTGTGGATTGCAGCTTTAACTACTTATAGCACAACAAGAAAGAGAAGATGTATTACTTCAAGGAGACACCCCTTCCCAGTGTTATAATAAAATAGAGGACTATTCAAGTGCTTGCCAGTAAATATGTAAAACAAGCACGCTGATTTATTTGGTTGGGGGGAGATGTTGCAGCAGACAGACTCAATTAACAATTGTAAGCAGGAGAGGACTTGTATTCCTTCAGTATATGTAGGAGAGGTCATTTGCTTTAGGATAAATTCTGACAAATTTCAGATACAGACACTGAGACGGAAACAAAAATGACAAAAGATTTTTCAGTGGCACATCAAACACATTTTGCATTTGAGGGGATAAGGAATCTAAGCCACTTACACTTACCCTCTGTGAAGGGACAAAATAATTTTTGTATTTTTCTAAATAGCAGGTTTAAAAAAAAACAATTTGTGGAACAAGAATTGTGGAGAAACAATCATTTTAATTCTAAGTCTTAAAATCTCAATTGTGTCCTTTTAAATAAAAATCCCAGTCATGCAAACTATATAGTGATTTTTAATTGGTTTTATTTTCTTAACGGAGCAGTTAGTTGATGAGTTTTTGACAAACATCTAATTCCATGGTTATGTGTAATCATAAACTTGAAAGCAGGTTTTATTTTAAATCCTGTATTAATTTTTTAACACAAATTGCTCCATTTATGTGGTAAACTTACATTTTTTTAATGACTGGTTATAAAGGGTAGTGCCGATATGCATCTGTAAGCAAACTGGGAATAGGTTAGAGCACACAATTCCCTGGTGTGAAAGGCAAGGTTTAGCAGTAATGCTTTTAATCTGGACTTGTAGAGGATTCAGGAGCATCCATAGATCTGCTCCAGTAATTACCATACCCCAAGTGGCATTGGATGAGACATTTGCCTAAAAACTTGATGTCTTCATTACACTGTTTACATTTTAATTAGAAACATGAAAATTACTGATTCATACAGACAACTATAGTTTAAGTGGGTTCGTTTACCATCCAATAAATCATAAAAACAAAACAAAAGCAACCGGCAGTTGGCATAAACAGTTTACTAGGAATCATTCATGGGAATAATGTGTTGGCATCATAAACTACTTGAAATATGTTTTTATTTTAGCAGAAGTAGAATTTGCATATAAATTTGAGAATGGCATTTTAAGTTGGCAGTCATGTATGCATGCTACAGCACGTGTGTGTGATACATGCACATTCCCTAGTCTGTGTAAAATGATCTCTCTGTGTATATAGGAAAAAATATTGCTATTTTGCCAAAGCTGAAAATTTAATGCTAGAAAAATAAAACAATTTTACCTATTTCAGTATCTACCCATAACGTACACACGTGTGTATTTATACAGAGATATACGCATACATGTATATGTATATAATTTCCCTCTGACTTTTGCATGTACCTGTCAGCACCAGTGCCCTAAAACAACTCCCACTAGGAGTGATTTGGACTGAAGCAGTGGTGCCTGTCAGTGTCCATTCCTGAGTCAGCAGCATGTCCATTGCTTGAATCGTGCGACAGTCACTCATCTAGTTTTCCCCTCCCCAGGGGGCAACCGTCCTCCTCATCACTGAGGAGAATGACCCTTCTGTCTGGCATGCTCAAGATCCTGAATCTCACCACATCGGTGTGCGAGTTCAAATCCCTACTCCTAAAGGCAGAGCTGGGATTCCAGCTAATGACTCAGAGATACAGAGGGTCAATGCACTGGTGATCTGGAGTACTGAGCCATCGCACTAGCTTAGTTGTACTTTTTAAATCCCCCTCCCCCCCATAACTGATAATTTCCCTCTCTCTTAGCCCCACCGTCTATTATAATAAAACTGACACTATACAAAATAGCACTTACCTAAATACACTTTAAAAAAATCTTTCAAATTTAACTTGGGTGGGATTCTGTTGTCATGATCTGAGTTAATAATTGGGTAAGAAATGTTTTGTTTTGCTTGGAAAAAAGATTTGTATTCTAGATTCTTTTGACTTCACATTGTATTAGTTTTCAGAGTCTGCTTCAGGGAGCTTATGCAAATAATAAATAGAATATCAATTGTTTGAATGGAACTCTGAGCCTTGGCTGTCATAACAAAAGACTTGTAATTGTTTTATTTTAACTTTAAAAACATACTTTTTTGGCATAAAAGTAAGAGAGAAAAAAGAAGTTTCCCTTTTGTTTTGGTTATGGGAATTCCTTAAGATTTACAAGAGTTGCACTTATATTGGTACCTCGCTTTGTTCTTGTGTATATGTCTGCAGTGCACCTCCAGGTTTTTTGATAGTTGCAGATATAAACCAGCATAAGCTATTTACACTGTTATATTTTGGAGTTAACAATGTAAATTTAGTTTTTTGTCTTTTTGCTGTTTTATCGTTCAAAGTGTTTATTTACCCTATGGTTCAAAAATATCTTGATGCTCATTTCAGTTCTGTATTATGCTCTTAACAACACATGTCCTAAATTGCCAGTGCAATTTAGTTAGTGTAGTGCCTTCTTCATAAACATGTGTTCATTTGATTTCGAATTGCTTCTTTTGGCAGTATTGTTATTAGGTCTAGGCATTTCCTAGATGTGACTAAACAGAAGAGTCTATATATGTAAAGACAGAAACATGCTGCTGACTTGTACACACTGCAAAATTCTAATAGTTTTGTGCTGTCTGGTAAATTCAGTGTGCTTTTTGCATTGTGGCCCGAATCAGTTGTGTGGTGAGGGAAGCTGGCTGCCTGCCAGCCATCGACTGTAAAATCCTGGGTACCTGAGAGCTTATCAGTTCTTTTGCTTTGTAAAAGAAAAAGTGATGAAAATGTTGGTAAACTGCCATGAAGGTTTAAGGCTGCTGGAATAAGGAGCCGTGTAATCAGATTGGAAAATGGAGCTTGAGATTCTCTGCATGGGAAGCAGCCGCCTGTGGACCTACTGAGATGCTGTGCAAATGCCCGAGCTGACCACTTTGTTAGCAAATCAGCTTGTTTGCTGCAGCAGCAGGGTGGAAAAGACTAGCCCTTGTGATGGTATGTAACACTAGAAATCTCTCTTGCTTTGCACAATTTAATCAGCTTGCAATTAGCTCACTCTGCATTAACCTACTTGATATTTTTTCTCTTTTTGTTAAGACTGTGCACTTTAAACAATTAACTATAGAAAGTAATCCTTCAAGCAAATCAAAGCAATCCTTTAGTTTTATCACCCTGCTGAAAAAGTATCAGGTGGTCAACTGGTCTTCATCAGCTTCTTGAAATTCTGTGGTTCACTGTAGCGTAGCTTTAACCCATTCACACTTAGAGTACTTTAGAGTCAGGATTTTGTATTTTGCCCATAATATAATGCTACATCATAAAACAGAAATTGGAATTGTTCTAATGAAAAATGTTGGGAGTGCCCTTTCTTCTATATACAGCTTTTATGCTACTATTTGTTTAGGCATTTCCATATACTACCTCTCGGAAGGCTTTGATGACACAGCTACTTGTACTGATAATTCCACTACTTCACCTTTTAGTGAACTTGATTCACTAAGGTTTGAAAGAACAAGGCTATCATTGCTGATCTTGTGCATTTCTTGTTACTCCTGTAAAATTCAGATAATGGAAAAAAATGGCAAAATGGTCCTAATTTATTTTTAGATCAGAGGATAATAACTTAGATTCTGCTACTTAAATGTGAAAGTTGAAGTTTAAGAAAAATAAAACTTATCCAAGTGAAGAATGAAGTGTAGCAGGATTGCCTTGCTATTCTTTGGATTATTTTACGCATTTCAGAAATTCCCTTTTCTACCTAAAATAGTTATTTTTATTAGAGGCATGAGTCACTTCATAGTCACCTGATACAGCATGTGATTATTTATTCTAAGGTAATATAGCGTACCGTTTGTGAACTCTGTAACCAGTGTATACATAGGTATTAAATACCAGCAGTTGTTTCTATTTGATTTCTTGTGTGAAGTTTAAAATAATTGCTTGAGCTACCATGTTATTTTCTAAAGTTAACTCATTGTTATCAGTTTTGCTGATATGAATAAGAACAATCAAAGTGGAGACAAAATGCTATCGATCACGAATAATAGTGCCTTTCATGAATCCTATTCATGTTGTCACTATTATCTGAATGTAAGTGTTATGGATGATTAAGGCTCTAATGATTAATACGATCTGAAACTTAGCTCAAATATCTTATCAAAAAGACATTGCAAATTCTAATCAAGTGCATTACAAAAATAAAAAGACCTTTCATTAAATTGCACCAGATCATATCATTTAACTAAATTTACAATATGTGATCTGCTTTTATTACAAGATTCCTGTGAAGGGAATATTGGCTACGGTTAAACCCCTTTTTCACTCTTTCTGAAGAATGTGAATATGTTTGATTAAACTAAAAAACAAAAGCCTTTCCTCATATAGTATGTTATTTTTAGTATAGGTTTATAACATTGTTTTAATATGTATAAAAATGCTGGATTTAGGTGCATGATTTGTCTTTTGTTTCTACAAATATAAAATAAGTAAAGAAAAATAGATAACCTGCATCGTTCTTAGGCTGCAAAGATCTGCTCTATATTCTTTTAGAGGACAAACTCCATTAGATATGCACTTACTGTACATTGGCTTGTAAATCTTACAATCTAATGGTAATTCGGTGAGCAGTTATTGCTTCTGTGGCCTTTTTTTCTTTCTTTTTTGTCCCATCTCACTTTGTGAAATAGGGTTACCCTTTACAAGTGTCAAATCTATAGATTCATCTTTTGTACTCTATAGTTGTTCCTAGTGCATTATTCTAAGTGAAAAGAAAAAATATGAAGCCAAAGCTACAGGAGGGGCATGGGGGGGAGGGGCTGAGTGTGTGCGGTACAGGCATATAGCAACAGAAAGGTATTTTAGCATCAGTCTAACAGATTACAATTTTGCTGTAAAGGTACATTTTCTTTAACCACACTCTCTTTTCTCTAAGACTGTACTCTGTGTTTGAATTCCCAGGAAGCAGAAATAGTGTCTTAACGATACAAGTCTTTTTGCCTTGTTTACACGGTTAATACTCTTTATCTCTTTTTCTGATATGAAATACTTTTTGCAGAAACAATATACACATTTGTAAAGATATGATAAAAGATTCTTCTTTAGAAGATAATGAGTTCTCTTCAGGAACTGCAGGTTACATGGAACACAAATGAGCTCTAAGTGGAGGGATTTAAAGTCCTGCTACAGCATTTAATTTCTTGCGGAAAGGAGTTCAGTTCAAGGTTAGCCTGTTATTGTGGCACAGGCAACTACTTCTCTCATTTCTGTTCTTCTGCCAGCACTACCGCACAAAAGGCAGGCATTTTTATTTAATACGTAGGGAGGTATTAATCACTGCAGTGTTTTCTTGCAAAAATTTATCTATCAAATTCATTGTTTCACTACTCATGACAATAATAGGTGTTTAATTACTCAGTAAGAGCAGTTTATAGATTCCATTTTTCCTGTATGCTGGACAAATGGTATTGATTTTGTACTTTGATGAAACTGTATTAAACACAATTAGAATTCTAAAGCTAGTAACAGACATTAGTTATGGTAACTGAACTCTCATCTTAGAGAAACTGGAAACCTTTTCTGTACAAGAAGGATAAATTTGATTAAATTTCAAAACTCCAGGAGAAGAGGGATTCATTTAGGATGTTTCCTTATTAAACAACAAGTTGTTGGAGGTTTTTTGCTTATGGTTTATTTCTGGCTGATTTTGTGAACGTTTTAGCTTTACGTGAGGGGGAAGTGGTTCGCATAAGTAGAAAGTCTATGAAGCAAGTAGTCATTTACTGATAGTGGTAAGTGGTGCAATACCAAATTCCCTTTGCAATTTTATTATTGTGTCTCTTGCCAGTGTCTTCAAGTCCCACCGGTGAATATGGTTTTATGTAAGAAAAATAAAATTGACATTGTATCTCAGGATTGACTTTGGACTGTAAAAACTTATGGGAGTAAGCAAGACATCAGTTGTTCGCATTCTCTTTTCTTAGCTTTTAGGTTTGTTCAGAGGATGAATAGAAACCATGTGACCTAGCTGGGGCCATTAGCCCACCATCACTCATGGCATATAATCCTAGAAATAGTACTTAATTCTGGATAGACTTGTTTCTCATTTTTCAGGGCATGTAATTCTACATGAGTTGGATTTACAAGAGTTGGATCACCACCAAAATAAATGTGTGTAAGGCTTCCATTGTTGGTTAGCATGAAAATTAACTCTGCTTTTCTGTCACTGCTTTCAGAATAATTTCTAATTTGGGGATGGTGTAATATGCTTTCAAAAAAACAAAACAAAAATCACCAAACGAAAATGCATGAGCTACAGGTTAGTTCATTTCATTGTTAAATTATATTTTGTTAAAATATGGAAGATTGGTGTCTCTCAGTGTGGCATTTCATTATAGTTTGTGGCCTTAGTAACCAAATCTTGATTATCTTTTAATAACGTTTCTTCCCCACTTAAGTCTAAATAAATACAGCTTCAAAATTCAGTTACTGTTTACTTCTGTGTATAAATATATTACTGGTTTCTAATTACTGTTCATATGTCCTTTCTTTAGCTCAGTTTGGATATTACTTGAAAATAGAGATTAAATTTATACAAAACACAACTGGATAGCAAACCTAATTTTTTTCCAATGCTTGTAATATTGCTTCATTCAACTTTGAGGGTTATGTGTTTTGGTTTTTGCTAAGGGTAAATGGTTCCAAATATGATTTTAAATGCATGTATTTGAAAAAATCCCTTACATTCCACATAAATGATAATTCATAGGTCCTATTCACATATGGTGTTTGCATGTGTTTAGGGAGGGCATTTAGTATAAAGTGAGATTTACAGTTTTATTACCTAAATATAAAGGAAATAATGTTATATTCAAAGATGTAATTCCTTGTGATGAAAACATTTTGTACTTTTAAAAATCTTTTCTTCTTTTGCATTTAAAAGACTAAAATATTTGGTGGCCTGTTTCTATAGTTAACTTATGTGTAATATAAGCCACTAAAATGTTCTTTTTTTTAAAAAAAAATGTCCAATAATAAATATTTTGTATAATATCCATGAACATTGAGCTCAGCTGTTCTATAAGGCCCCAGTTCAGCAAGCTATTTAAACACATATCTAACTTTAAGGGCTTCAATGAGACTACCCATGTCCTTAAAGTTAAGTATGTGCTTAAATGCTTTGCTGGATCAGGCCTTAAACCAGATGGACTTCCTTGTGTCTCCTTTTAGACAAATGATTTAAGTAATTCCATTGTTAGTGTTTTAAGAGCTGTGTTACAGGTGTTCTTAATTTTATGAAAATCAATAAATAATTCAGTCACTAAACTGCACACCAGATATAAATATTAAAATGTTTTTGTAAGCTGCACATTTTTATATCAGAATTTTATAGGGACACTGAATACATTTGGATAAGCATGTTTTCAGATAATTGAATGAATTTTTATTATTACAATAGCATCTACAAGTCTCAACTGAGATAGCTGCCCCATTGTGCTAGGCACTGTAAAAACATGTAGTGAGAGACTGTTCATGTTGCAAAGAGGTTACACTCAAAATAGCCAAGACAGACAAAGGTTAGTTAGGGGGAAAAGAAATAGAGAGGTGAAGTGACTTATGCAAGGTCACACAGCAGGTTAGTAGCAGAGCTGGGAACAGAACTCAAATCTCCTTACTCCTAGTCTAGTGCCTATCCTCTAGACAATTATTAAATTATCAGTGTCATTAATAAATACTGGGGGGCGGGTAGAAAATGACTTTCTTTTTGGTTAACCAGGAATATTGGATATTGAAGTTTTGAATAACTAAGCTTGTACTGATTCATCTACATTATAAAACCCTCATCAAGGTGGTAATGCTGAACCAGGAAACAATAGTAAAAGAAATTTTACTTTATACAACTTACTGCAACTTCAGCAAATAGTTCTGCTCTTACGATGCATGTACGTCCATTTTATAGAAGATTAGTTACAGTTGCCACCGGGTGGCTTTCTTACTTGTTTTTACCTTATTAGCTTTGTTGTTTGGTTCAGCCTACGAACACAGTCCGTGGTGGGGTTAGCCATTTTGATTGGTTCTTAAGGAACAATGTTTTAATTACTTTAGACAAGCCACTTTGAAGCCTGTATCCTGCTTATGACAGCTCACTTTAGAAGTTACATTGCTTCATTTCAGTAACTTTATTACCATTTGGCTCAGAGATTGCTATTTCGCCTTGGCCACAGATTTCATCAGTTGCCTGGTTCACCTTTGTCCACACTATACTTGTGAAATGACCTGCTCCTTTAGTGCTTGTCAATAGTAAATTGCTGCATCCTTGGCGTCCAGGCTGAAGCACAGGAAAGAATACAACTCTTTATTAGACAACTGAATTTTACACGTAATTTTTTTAAATTAAACTTGAATGTGAAAAGTCTTAATTACCATTGAATACAAGTAATTAAAGCACTAGCCGGGGTCAGCTATTTGAAGCACATCAGTCTGAACTGCCAGCTGATTAATAGGCTTGAAGATATAAAAAGTCCAGCACAAAAGAGTGCTGCCAGGGTCACTGCTTTAGTAACGGTGGAAAGTGCAGTTTTTGCTGTAATTCTCTCTTAACAATTGGATCAAAATAATAATTTGTGAGGTGTTCATGGTTGGCTTCTCCAGTGTGATGTCAGGTGAATTATTTAAATTTGATGACATCAGTCAAATAGTTTTCGTGGGGTTTTCAGGAGACCAAGAGTTGTGACTTGGCTGAGACCACTCTTTAATCTTAATTCAGTCGCTCAAAATTGCGCCTTCAGATAATTTTTCTTGCTTCTTCCCCAAAGGAAGTCTGCAGAAAGCTAGAAAGTGCAGCCCTCTCTCTCTCCCCCCCCCACTGCATAGCTGTGAGTTCTAAAACTGCGTGTGTGTGTATTTGTATGTATCAATTTACACCCACATTGCACTTGCATTTTGAATGCATCTCTCATATTATGCCAGGTCCTGGAGGGTGTGGAACACACGATCATGTAACAACTGTGGCATGTTAACATTTAATGTAGTAGCATTTTCAAATAGCACTGGTGTGGGCCCCGGATCCTGCAACTGATAGGGCACAGCAGTCTGTCCCTGTGTTATCAGTTGCAGGATTGGAGCTCGACAGACAATCCTTGGCACATCCTTAAAAGTAGGTCAGTGGTGTTATCCTCGTCCTACACATGGGGACCAGAGGCACAGGTATTAAAGCCCCAATCCTGCCAAGAGTTGTGCACCTGCTTAGCTCTAAATATGTCCATAAACTCATGTCACCCAAGTTAAGCACATGCTTAAGTCTTTCCAGGGTCAGGGCCAAAGTGGATTTTCTAAGGCCACAGGAGGATTCTGTGTCAGAACTGGAATTGGCTCCTGGGCCCTGTGCTCAGATCTGTACATGTGCATCTTCATAATTGCCCAACAATATCAGTGTTTGTAGGTTACGTTTTATTAAAAATGTGTTTTGCACTGAAAAAATTGTAATAGTGAGAGAAAGTGGGGGGGGGGAGGAGGAAGCTCAGATTTCACCAGTGGATGTGATTTAGAGTTGTGTGAACTATTTGCTTTGAGTTCGCTTGAACTTATACATGGATGTGAGGTCCAGATCTGATGCAGACTTTATTAATTATTTTTGTTATTTGATTTATAGTAGCATCTAGAGGACTAACAAAGATTGGGCTCTGTACAAATATGTAATAAGAGAGAGTTCCTGCCTGAAGAGTTTACAATCTAAATTTGCAAGACAGACAAAGGAGGAAGTGGGAGGGAACAGACTTCAGACTTTTATTGCAAAATGTTCATGAATATAGGCCAAGGAGGTTCTCAGAGCTGTGGAATTGGCCAGTCTTCTTTCCTGTACCTTAAAAGCTTGACACGCCATACGTAGATGGTCCTTACCTTTCTTCAGCTCTATTCTGAGAAGGATGGCCTCTACTTCCCCATTGGAGAGCAAGCAATTTCCCCCCTCCCCCCTGATTTTGAAAAGTGTTGGGGAGCTCAGTGGTTATGGGGAGTCGAGGGAGGATCATTGGTGCTTGTTAGGGGTTTCTGATGGGGGGTGGTGATTCATTAAATATGGTCCTCCAGTCAAAAGTTCAGGAGTTGGTTTACTTCCAGCACCCTGCATGTATTATTTAGTTTGTATTGCAAATAGAGCCTTGTTGGGTTTGGCACAGCTCTTGAGTGGTGTGATTTCTCCCTCCCATAAGTTTTGTAACTGTCTATGTTAATTAGAAAATCAGTGTGGGTGCATTTTAAATAAAAATACTAAAAAGGAAAGCAAAACTTCCACTCATTTTTGGCATACATTTACTCTCTGCTTCTGTCAGGAATTAAATCTCCCATTGGATAACAAAAATGAATATTTGCCCTAATATAACTTCACAGCCATTGAAACATAGTGTTAAAATGAGCTACACCTCATTTTATCAGCTATGTTCATTTTTAATCCTGTTCCTAGAAGAGAAGAGACTCTACTTGTGCTGTAATAAAATGAAGCTTGAATTGTCAAAGTATTTCAAATTCTGACACGTAAATACGGTGAGCTTAGTTATTTTCTTAACATTCCTACTGTGATGAAATAAGACTAATTGAACTCTGCTCTTCTGGGGTTCCAAAGAACTGAACATTTTCATTGATGTTGGACAATCACACTGAAACCCTGTGATACTAAATAGATAGATTATTTATTAAATTGTACAAATGACACCCAAAGCTGTGCTCCATTTAAAACAAATCCAATCATTTTCAGAATGTGGCTAAGAAACTCAAAGACAAGGTAGGTGAGGTAATATCTTTTATTGCACCAACATCTGTTGGTGGAAGGTACACAGAGCTCTTCTTCAAGTCTGGGGAAGGAAGCAGAATGTCTGAGCTAAACTTGTATTTAGCTACCTCGTCTCTCAGATCCTTGGACCAGTATGACTGCACCAACACTGCAAACAACTAAGAAACTCAGGACAATATCAAAATCTGGGTCATTCAAATTTAAGTGTTCATAATTTTAAAACGACTTCTATCTGTAAACATCTTGGGGTTCTGCAAAGGTGGGTAAATATTATACCTATTTTGCAGATGGAGAAAATGAAACAAAGAGAGATTGTGATTTTTCCTGTGAGGCACCATAGAAAAGGCATGGACCTAACAGACAGACAAATATGTGGGCTCTTGATATGTCACTTAACTTCTCTGAGTTTCATTTATCCTAGCTTTCAAATGGGAATAATGTTTTCTTACCTCAAAAAGGGTGTTGAGGTCTAACCTACTATTTTGTTAAGTGCAAAGTAGTATCAAAGCCAGTCCGTAGCATCTGGATCATATTTTACCAGATCCTGGGCATATTAAAAACTTTGTGTAGTTGGTTAAAGTCCTTTCAGAGTTCAGCTGAAGAGCTCCCAGATAGTCACAGCTGAACAGGACCTAAAACAGAATAATCAGAAATTAAGAATAAAAACATTGTTTTCAGATTCCAGTGTCCAAGGTTTAGTCTGAGATCCTTGAAATAGCCCTATTGTGCATGCATAAAAGAGTTTTGAAAAATAACTCCCAAGCCAATTCCTTGTTCTTTCAGAGATCTAAAAAATGAGCCATATTTGACTCTGATTCCTTCAGATGCTGAGTTAGTGACACACAGTACTTGTGAGAGGAATATATGGAGGGAAATGTAGCTAGGGTATATTTCCCCCACCCCCATTCTTCCCCCCCCTTTCCCCAACCACCATCCCAGCAAACAAAACTCAAAAAGAGTAGCTGGGATTTTGCTGAAAAGTTCAGGAAAGCTCACCTTTGGGCATATACAAACCTTGTAAAATTTCAGCACCTGAAAAATGAAGTTATGATAAAACCTTAATAGCAGATACTATGCCTAATACAATATTCTGTTTAATACTGGTGTATGTATTGCTCCAACTTAAATTGTACAATATATTGAAGTTTTAGAAGACCAAAAAAACAAACAAACATGTAAGTGGAGACTGTAATATTTTAAAAATGGTTTTGAGGGCAAACTAAGTATATTTCAATTGATGAAATAAGATATAAATACACTCCAACTCAAATACCTGTTTGACTGGCCCATTTCATTGTACATGAATCGCTTCTTACATTAGGCAGTGAAAAATGTATCTAATGAACACAAAAAATAGGATTATTTGGGTCTATTAAGAGATGTCACAGTTTATTTAAGTAAAACTATTAAGCCATAACCTTTGTATCTTCCCTTTTACCCTTGTGTATGTCTAGGGCAAAGGTTCAAACCAATCCTTTTCATGTACATAATCATGGACTGCAATTAATCACAATCTAGTTCTTTAAAAAAGAATCCATTAAGAAATAATACCAGCTGAATAATCACTAAAGTAGAAAATCTGATACATTGAGTTACAAACTTGCTGTGTAAAGTTTATGTAGCATTTAACATCCCCTGAAGAACCTTAAAAGTAGCTTATGTGTAGTATACAATACTCTTAGAAGTCAGTCAGAGAGCAAATTTTAACATGCATTGCCATATGTTTCATAGGTTCCGAAACTGTGAGAATATTTTATCACTGAATGTGTCTGTAAGTTTAAAGAAAGTCTTTTCATGATCCCATGGTTACTGATCATTAACATTACAACATGGTAAAAGCTTAGCATAAAGACCTAATAATAATAAAACCTACACAACTTCTTTCAAATATTTGTAACACACTGTAGTTGTTGATATGAAAATATTGCCTGTCATGTTAAAAAGCTGCCATACAAGACAAATAGCTGAACTGATCTATGTGCTGATATAATTATGGTAAAATTTGGGCATATTTCTGAGCACAGCATTAGCGGAAGAATATTGGGAAAATGAAATAAGTACAGGACAGAGCAGCAATTTTGGACTTCAGGGGGCATAACTATGAGGAGAGATTAGGAAAATTAGGTTTGTGATCATTAGGGAAAAGGAGATTTTAGGCCCTGATCCAGAAGTACTGTGCACCCCAAACTCCAGTTTGTAAAGACTGCAGTTTTGGGCACTACATTGGAATGTAACATAGTACAAAATAAAGAGGCGTTTAATTTCTGAAATTTACAGAGTCTGTGTACATGATACAATACTATTCAGTACAAATGAAGAAGGCATTAACTGAACATTAGAACAGTCTGGCCGTTAAAGTAGATTCGGGGGAACTTTCTTTATGGAAAAGGAAAACCGTTAGTAATTAGCAAACAAAAATATGCTAGTGAATTTAATAGGGATGAAACCAATAGGATTCTATGGAAATTACTCTTAACCAGTAGAATTTAATAGGAAGTGATATCTTTTCTGTAGCTTTTAAAAACCATTCTATAGAAGTGATATAATTCTCAGGTAAAGTCTATAGAATAGCTGAAAATGCCTTTTCAAAAGTTATCGTTTTCAATAAATTCTACATGATTTTTTTCTTAAGGGATGAGTGAACTGCTGAAGGCTGCAATTAGGAATATTTCGAAGAGGAATAATTAAAAAATGAAACCTGCCTGAGTAAAAACACAAGCTTCATGGAATCATTCTGTGTGTGGAGGTTTTATATACAGTAACTTAATCTGAAAGCTAATCCACCTCAAAAACTTCTGACTGCCTGTGGGAAAGGAATATAGATTTTAAAAAAGAAAGCAGAATAACGGACTTTGATTATTCTGATCTATTAGAATTTTTGTGCTAGGCGCTGTACAAACGTATAGCTAGACATAGTCCAGGAGTTGGGAGAGAGACTAAGTATGTTTAATGAGAGTTGTGAGGGCTGACAGTTACTGACAGGTGGGTCTCCTGATATCTGCCACAGTCAATCTGAAAGGTACTGTGGGCCAACTACTATGGTGCCAGATTGGGAGCCAGGAAATTGGGATTCTGTTCCTGGTTCTGTTATGAGGAATATTATGCCAGTCACTAAACCTTTCTGAGCCTCAGTTTCCACATCTGCAAAATAGAGCTGATGTTGAACAATCTTGTAAAGCAGTCTGAGATCCATGAATCAGGAAAACTATGTTAAAGTTAAGAGGTAATAGTCATTATTGCCACCATTTTAGTTAATGAGCTGAAATGGGAGAAGAGACCAGATGGGAAAAATTAGGCATATATTCATCCCCACCCCCCATTTTTCTTATGGAAAACTCTAGAATTTAATAGAGAACGAAATTCTTTATACAGTGTTTTTTTTTTTAAACCATCCATTAATACAATTCTGTAGCAGAGCGAGAATTCTCTTGTAAATCCTACTGAATGGTTCAACAAATCTATTAAAAAAGAGACCATTCTCTTAAATTCTTAGAGAAATGTCTATGGAACCATATTGGTGCCATCCCTATGAAATTCAACAGGACTTTATCTGATACTTCATATGTAAACACCTATTTGGTGGTTCTTTTTAACCCTACCATGCAGCAACAAGAAAAAAATGCTTTTTCTGTTATGTATTATTAGAAAATTGCTGTGGAGGAGATTTTCAAATGGCATACAGGTGCCTACCTGGGGAGTATCAGTCCTCCTCACTGAATAACCAAGATTCTGTTCACTATACTGCATGGTGGTGGCAGACAAATTCTGGAAGCAGAAGGGAGAGTGAAAAAGTTTTTTCTTATTTTGAAGTGATATAGATATACTAACTGTAAGGATAGTCAAGAAAAAGGGGGGTGAGAAAAAAATGAGACTTTTAAATTGTCTTCCCCCTCCTCCCAAAGTGCCAAGATACCTTTTCAGTAGCAGTTTGGAGCTGCTTAGATGCGTTCATGTTACGTTTTAATAGTATACACTAAGGCTCACATTCAGGAAAGCACTTACGTACATACTTAACTTTAAGGATCTGCTTAAGTGCTTTTCTAAATCAGGATGCTGTCCTGAATCAGGGTGCCCTCATGTGAGTAGTCCTATATAATGTCTCTAGGTAAATACTACAAACCTCTTGAAAATCTTTCACATCAGGATGAGGCACTATGTGATGAAAGTGATCAGCATTTTTAAGATAATCCCACATTTAAACCTTCAAAAGAGAAGTAAAACATTATAAATACTACTTGTAATATGTTGTTAAATTGACAAAGAATATGCCTTAATACCATATAGCCATAGTTTACATTTTCACTTACACAGCAGTGTCATTAAATCCTGAGAATTGGCTCCAAAATTAGGAGCCCCTTTACATTACGTGCATGTTCAAATAGAATTTTTTTTGCAAATGAGTAATTAAAGTATTTAACCTCCTTCTCCCTCTGTTTGATAGAAAACTTTTTTTTTTTTAACAATTACGAAAAATGCTAAAGCCAATCAAGCCATTACTTTGATAAACAGCTTGGAACAGTCTCGCCTAAATTCCACAAATAAAAAAAAAAAGCTAAATAATCACGACCTCACTCAACCTTTTAGGGAATAATTATGTTGGTGCTTTAACATGCGGCAAAGAAAAACATAAAATTAAAGCATGAAAGAGAGTATGCCTATTTTGAGAAAATATTAGAATAATTGGTAAAGATTTTATTACCATTTTATTATACAAAGATATTGGTTTTCCCTCCAAATATATTTTTTCAGCCTGTTTTGCTGGCATGAATCTGGCTGGAGCAGTTAAGAAACTGTTTATCACTGAAGTGTTGGTACCATCTCTAGATATTGTAGGGGTATATTTTCAAAGTAGTGTGTGTTTGTTTTTCAACTTTGTGACCCCCTTCAACCAGTTCTGAAGTGCTTGGACTGCATGTTGCCATATATGCCAGATATGTCCATTGTGACACATTGGAATTGTACAACTTCTAATGGAATGCTGTCAGCACAGTATAGATGCTGAGATAACATTTAAAGTCAATGGGCCAGATCCCCAGCTGGTGTAGATCCACAGTCAGTGCAGCTGTACTAATTAATAGCTGAGGCTCTGGCCCAGTAAGGCAGATGCTAATCAGGAAGTCAGATGGAGGTTGATGGAGTTACTCTGGATTTACACTGGAGTAACTGGGATCAGAACCTGGCCCCATGAGTTACATGGTTAAGTTTCTCTGCAGTACTTTGAAAACGTACCACTCAATGTCTGAGTGATGAAGAGAAGTAGAAGTTAAAATACTCCTGGTGGGCACCCACCTTTCCTTTATTAAATGTCTAAGAACCCATTTTGGGTCTATACCCATGGTACTCAGCAAGTCACTGTAGGGAGCCACGGTACTTGTGGAGTTTTAGGGTTTGATTTCAGAGCATCTTTCTCTGCTTGTGCCACACAGAGCTAGGGAGGCGTTGATCCTCGTGGTGTCTCATACATCTAGATACACACAGCATTTTTTCAAATACTGTATTCAGGAAATGGCAAGGAGGGTGAGAGGAAAAACACTCTGTCCTAGCAACCTGAAAGGATGGGGATGAAGAAGAGGGGGAAGAAAAATCTTTAGCTCCTCCTACCTCCAAGTCTGGGGTGGGGGTAGAGGAAAGGTAAATATTGGGCAAAATTCTGTTCTGTTACCCAGATTTGGCTAGTTGAATTGGATCCATTCTATTGAGTAAAGTTCCAGCATCAAACAATCATAATGTCCTGGCATTGAGGTAATGATTGCACTGTCGTATTGCATCAACACACAGTGACAGTTGTGACATTTCAGTGTCACATTGCAAACAATGCAAGGTAATATCCAGAAATCACTTTGGGGTTACTGTAGAGTTGTTCCTATTTGCAATTGGTATGCTGAATGCATTCTCTATGCCCTGCTGAATGTATTCACCTATGTTAATTTGTGCATAGCGTTTTGAAAAATGTTAGTGTTTCAACTGTTTTTTGCAGGTTTTTTTTGTAAATTTATTTTTGCAGCTTGAATAAATTTACAGTATACTATTTTGAATTTGTTTAAAGTAGCTCTTCATTCGTTCAGTAGAGTGCTACTGAACTTCCCCATATTTAAATGGGAAATGTTTGTCTCAGATGAAATTGAACTCTCTGTAGTGCTAAAGCAGAGCCTGTGAGCAGTAAATGAGTGAGTAAGTAACTGACTCTCGAAGATGTTTCAGTAGCTTGAATATCTCACCCAAAGGAGAATGAAAAATCTGAAGTGCCTCATTTGACTTCATTGGCACTTTTTCAGGTGTGCTCTGAATGGGTATTAAAATGATCAGTTTCTTAAAATAATTAGAAAGCAGCTATTTCTGGGGAAAGCAGACCTATGCAAAATGCATCAGTTTTGAATTCATAGGGTTTTGTATGCATCCTTTTTTTTTTTTTTTCCTCAGATGAGTTCACATCTTTCAAATTTTGGATTCAAATGACCTCAAGAATTCAGAGCAAAATTTTGCCAAATCCACCTGGTTTCAGCTGAAAATTATATCTTGTCTCAAGGTCTGCCATGTCTTGACCTTACTGAAAGTTCTGCTCACCTCAACAAACCTGGCCCTAGTTTGTGTGACAGAAGAGTGACAAGGTGACCTGAGTTTGCAGAGCACGGGGTACACAGAGGGAGTAAAAGGGGCAACTAGACAAGAGATTAAAGATAGGGATGGAGCTGAGCATGGAAGATAAGGAATTTAAATGTGATACTGAAGATATAGGAAGCCAAATCACAAGATGGAATGTGTTGCAATCAAAGTGGCAGGTGAGGACGATTTTAGTGGCAACATGTTGTGGGAATTTGACAAGTTGAAATGTGTGAGCTGAGGAGTATAGAAAATGACGCACTGGATCAGACCCGCAGTTCATCTAGTCCTGTATCCCCAGTATCCTGTATCTGACAGCAGCCAGTACCATATGCTTCAGAGGAAGGTGTAATAGTCTTGCAGTAGGCAGCAGGACCGGCGTAAGGCACCAGCAAAGCAAACACGTGCTTGGGGCTGCACATTTCCAGGGGCGGCATTCCGGCCAGCCTTTTTTTTTTTGGAAAAATCCAATGTATGGAAAAAAAAATCTCCAGTAGTGCGATAGGAGCGTGACGTGAAAAATATCGTGTCACGTCATGACAGGGTCACTCATAACGTGAACGTGCCTAAATGTGTAAACATTAAAGGTTATTGATTGATTAATTAAATCAGGAATCACAATCACAAAAAATGTGTGTACTGTGCCGCCCTATCGGTGCCATTCGCGCCAATTTCAGTGTCGCATCAGTGCCGGGGTTATAGGGCTAAAATGCTGGGACAAACAAAAATGACTTTCCCTTGCCGCCTACCAGCCACAAAGAGAGAAACGGCGAAAAGAATTAGAAAAATATCTCGTACTTCAAATAAGTATTTTAAAAAAGTCAACAATCAAGGAGAAATATAACGTTTTTCATTACAGTGTATAGTTGAACCCAAATTGTTTGTAATTGTGACTTTTGTTAAAATTAAATGAATACACTAGTAGGAAATTGTTTTATTTCACTAACTGCAAATTCTCTGTTTTCATTTTTTTAAAAATTTTAAACAGTCAAAGCAAAACAAAAATTGCAAAGTGCAAACATGTGTAAAAGCCAAAAAAAAAAGGGGGTGGCCAAAATATGTTTTGCTTGGGGTGGCAAAAAACCTAGAGCCAGCCCTGGCAGGCAGATGTGGGATAATCTGCTCGCTGGAGGAGGCCGGACCATAGGAGGGTTTCACAGTCAAGGCCAGAGCTGACCTATAAACTGTGGTCAAAGTTTGTGTTCCTGAAAGCCCTTTGTTGCGTGGCGTTAATGCTAGGCAGCTTGTCATGGCGGAACCTCATTAAATACACACCCAACCTGATGTGTGGTTTTTTTTCTTTTCTTTTTTCACCTGTGGGCTGCAATTGCCACTCACTAGTCACTGGGACTAAGATGAAACATCTAATATAGTTTTACTGTGTGCATACAATGATGCTTAAGTTTGAGACTTTTATGTTGGGTTTTGTTATAGAGAAAATGAGTACTAGCAGGAAGATGAAGTTTCGGGGAGAGCTGATCTCAGCAGGACTCAGTTCACCCTGTCAATATTGATGCTCTTGCAAGGACCATGTAGTTGCAGAGGACTCAGCTGCCTGTTACAAATATGCATGATTCAATAAAATTGGTCTTTGCAGTTTTTTCCAGTATAAAGATCATAGGATTTATTTTATTATAGTTTGGTACTCAGTTAAGCTAGGCTGGGTCACCTTGTACCATGCACCATGTTCATTTCATTCCGCCGCTAAAAGTTAATGCCATATTTTTTATCTTTCGCTGACTGGATGTCACAGGACATAACATTAATAGAAGACAGACACCTCTGATATAGTTTTATGAATGGCCTTTAAAAAAAACCTGGGATTTAAAACTCTACAGTAGACTGGTGGATATAGTCATCTACCTGATATATGTGAACTGTTTTTTCCCATTTCAGTGTCTCATCAATTACAGGTCTTATTCTGTGTGAGGTGAGTTTTTTGTTTTTTGGTTTTTTTTTAAAGCACAAGTAACTTCATTAGGCGTAATAAATTGCTTAAAAAGATTTCCCCCTTGAATATTACGATCAAGAATGGAAGAAGATACACAAAAAATAAGAGCCAAAGACTTGTCTAGTAGCTGAAGCACAGGACTGGGCACTGGGAGGTCTGGGCTTTTCTTTCTAGTTCTGTCACAGATTTTGTGTGTGTCCTCAAGTGAGTCATATAATGTGTGTGTTTCCATTTCCCTGTCTATAAAATAGAGAGAAAACTTTTCTCCATCATAGTGATGATGTATAGATTATTTGAAGACCCTCTATGGAAAGTCCTATAAAAGTGCAAATGTAATTAAATTATGTTTTAAGCTTTTTGTATTTTTTGTGTATGAATCATACTTACCACATATATTGCACTTAAATACCATGATGGGTGCCATATAAATACACACATGCTTGTATGTATTTACATCTGTAGGTATTGATATGTATAAACACACTGAACTACTTATAAAGCCTTTTTGTAGTAGTATTCCTTTGTGCATAAAGTGAGTGATTGTGTATGCCAAAGGCTGCATTACAGGCCTAGGATACCAACTAAAATAGTCAAAGATAACTTAGTATTGCTATGGACTGATGACTAAGGATGGGTTTATCTAAACTAAAAAATGACCTGATGCCTCCTACCTCTGAGACTTATCCATTTTGTAGGTTCCAAAGGGTCTGGTTAAGAATCCCACCCTATCTGTCCTTCCAAAATTCCATAAGGAAACCCTACATGTTCCTGATAGATGAGTGAGCCACATTTTGTGAAAACTGGAGGTGTGTGTTTGGGTCATTTTGGCATGTGTGGGGCAGTGCAGGCCACAAACTGTTTCCTGAAGAGGAGATCCATCAGAAATGGGGGAGAAAGAGTACTTCAGTCACGCTTGCCAAAAGGACAATGAGGTTACCTTTGCGTGAGAGGGTTTAGTGACCAGTGGGGGCTCTCAAAAACTTTTGCATAAAATCTCTTCCACTTTTGGATGCTTATCTGAAGCAAACTTGTGAACATTTTGAAGTTTGCCTATTATTAATGGTTACTAAGACTAATTCTACTATTAAAATAATGCATAGCAGAAGTAGGAGGGAGGACGAGATCACTCAAGAATTCTAGACTGGCTGTAATGATCAGTTAAAATAGGTTGGTCGGTGAAGCTGTGTGGAGGATAGGAGAACGTATTCATGGTATGGATATCTAAATCTGGACTAGTGAAAAGAATGTGGGGTATTCAGCTGTGTCTCCACGAGACATTGAGCTGTAGCACAAAACCAGTATTTTATTGGGCAGAATTCAGCTATCAGCCTCTGTGCCTGATTATTGTTCCACTTCTATTCTGCCATCTTCAAGTACAGATCTGCATTTGTTCTGTACTTATGATAACAGACCCCTCACCCCCCAAAGGATGGATTTAGGAGTTCTCAATATCTTTATAATTTATTGTTTGAAATAGGTGCCATAGCTGACCTTTACTGGAACAATTGATGCTCTTGTGCTTCTTTAGGTGTGTAGCCAAAATAACTTGCCTCTTTTTTTTAACGTGGCTTTTTTGTTTAATAAACTCTTTAGCTCATTCAAATATGTAAATGCAAAACCTATCACTCTAGGACAATGTGGATTTGTGACACTCCCAAGGGGACCATGGGTCCGTAAACCAGTGAGTGGATTATGTAATGCTGCATAAACTCTGTATTTTCATCTGTGACATATATAACCCACAACCTGCGTATTTTTATGTTACTTAACTGTTTCAGAGCATCATGTCTGAGAGAACACACCAAAACGGAAATTGCTTCTACAGAAGGTTGCAATAAATATTGATTGGCTATATTGCATTGTTGCGCTCCGTGTGTATTAGAATGTTGCCAATTCTCTTGGCCTAATCAACACTGTAGATACATGCTGCACTTCCTCATCATATATTTGTTGGATTTTAGCAATTTGAACCTGCAGTTTCAACATTATATTCTTTACAATATGCTAGTTACAGTTACTTAAGGGGACCCTGTCACAAAATGACTAGAAGAATTAATCTTTTCTAGACATCTAGAGAAACGCACATGATGCAAACACTGGTACTTTAATACAGTACAAAGTCCTATATATGGGTTTAACCAATGACTGTTTAGGGCTTAGCTGGCTAAAAGCTGAGAAAAAAATTTCCTTCATGTGGCTATGCTACAAAAGAAAAAAGGCAGAATACAGTAGAGATCACTCTGTGCTGGTGGTCTGCACAAATCTGCCAATTTAAGTGATAATTTTTGGTTTCATTGACTTCACAGTGGCAATGTCTAATCTTCATCTGCTATTATAAATCTTTGATAACTGTTTATATTGCATTGTATTTCAGCAGGATAGTGTTGCAAGGTTTAAATGTGTAGGGCAATATATTAGCTTCTGAATCTGATGCTTTGGACAGGAGGCTCTCCTGTGAAATTATTGGCAAATACACCAAATGGCACCCCAGGTGAGGAACATCTTTGGTGCCTCCTGTCCCTTTGCTAAACTTTTGAGTACCATACTTTTATTGCATTTGTTGCCCATTTCATGACTTTGATGCATGATTTGCATGCATGTTTTATCCCTGTCATATAAGATGATACATTTGCATGCTAGAACCTGTAAATCTGTATTTATTCATGTCATATATAGGCAAATAAAAAAATGTGTTTTCTCTAAAGTTACAGAAACGTTTTAATTTTAAGAATAACAGCATAGTTATCACTGGTGTCTCATTAAATATGTCCTTTATAAGTTGCTACTTACACTCTTCAAGTCTTAAACCACTGGTACACTTTCACAATTACACAATAAAACAAAGTTCACAATATCGCAGTTCACTTCAGCTCATTCTTATATCTCACTGACCGACTGGCCCATGGCAAATAACTTGTTGAAGATGTTTCTGAAAGCTAATAGTTAAAGAAGTTACAGTAGAAATCACTTATAAACATGGATACTAACGACACATTTATATCTTTTCTGTGTTGTATCCCTCTGAACATGAGCATCATCACTGATCTGTTCCCAACTTAGTTTTCAAATGACCCTGGCCCCTTGACCTTTAGGGCCCTATATCATGTGACTTATCATCATACCACCATGTTGCCTATGGAGTTCAGGTGTTCCACAAGTGAATTTGCAACGCCAGAGATGCTGTACTTTCTACTTGCCCACCTTCTACTGCAGACATTCTTTTATGGATCAGTATTTTAACTAACTTTTCTAATGAAGTTAGAGTTGTACTCAAAGGTCTTCCTCCCATTGCATCTTGCCAGGAACTTGGTCTTCAGCAGGATCCTATCTTACTAGACGGTCAAGAACAGACAATTGAAATCATTCTCATTTATCCTGAGGCAAAGACAGACACTCGCTCCCCCTGCTCCCCTTTAGGAGTTATACACAGAAGTTTGCTAACTGAGGGATGGAACTGCAAGTCTTCTGTAAACATCAAAGATAACTTATGCAGGAATTCTTGGAAGAAGTTTCCATCATAGTTTAAGTACCGTGACACAGCTTCAGTCAGCTTATTTTCCACATTGCATTACATTAATAGCCTTGCAGGTTTCTTAGAATATGAGGACTAGGGGAAGCCCTCAGTAAAATGTTGGATCATAGTTTTGAATGGATGAGGATGAAGATGAGTTGTAGCCTTAAAGCTAATAGGAGTCAGTCAGAACATGAAGAGCTGTGAAGTAGGTCAGTACTTTTGCTTGCTTTTTAGATCAGTGTTTCCACAGCACTGCATTTACAATGTTTAGATGGTATTAACAGATAGCATTGATATTTTTATGTTGCTTCCTTTGGAGTACAGCATTCTGGATTGTATTCTGCTGTTTTATCCCTTTTGTCATGTGGCTTTCTAAATCTCATGCTAATAAGTAGCTGATAGATCTCACCAGCAATCTTGGCTTTGCATTTAGTCTTTCTTCATTCTAACAGTCCTGTCTACAGTACATACTATTCCGAAGGTGAATCTTGTACATTGCTGTTCAGTTGCCAGGCTTACAGTCTCAAGGTAATGGGTATATGTGAATTAATTTAAAATGGTGATTTCATGAATGTTCTTCGTCTGAGATAGCAACAGAGGCCATGGTCCAGATCCTTGGCTGCAGCAGGTTTTTAAAGTCTCCTCATCTTAGTGTAGTAGTCTGATTTCCTTGTGTAAGTTAGATCAGCCATTATACTGACTTCCAGTAGGCCCACTATGGGGCCAATATGGCAAATGAGGATTAGTGGGGGTGTGGGGAAGCCTCAGACATGTCCACTACAACACCAGCAGAAAGGGAAAAGAACGTAGGAGCTGCTGTACTGGCTCTGTCCTGGGGTCATTCACCTGTAAAAGGCCTGAATCTGCTGGGAAGTGACATAAAATGGGCAAAAGGTATCCCAGGATCTGGGTTCAAGAGTTTGCAAGGTTATTACATACTATCATTGCTGCATGGTAGTATCTGATTAGAACTACCAATATCACATCTGTGTTGATAGGCACCACATTACTCTTCAGTTACACACACAATGAGGCGTTCTAGAGAGCAAAGCAAGGATCCTGAATGCTGAGGCACCTATAAAACAGAGAACGAGAATACTGTTGCTGACCTTGTTGATCAAAATTTGTAATTTTTTCATAAGCTGTTTTCTGAAATGGGTGGATCTTCACCCAACTCGTGATCATAAAACTAGAGCTTACCATTACATAGTCTTAGGTAAGCATGAACGCTTGTCTCTCTCACCAACAGACGTTGGTCCAATAAAAGATATTACCTCACCCACCTTGTCCCGCTAATATCCTGGGACTGACACAGCTACAATAACACTTCATACATAGTCTTATGAGTCCAGCTTATTGATCATATATTGTGTGTGTCCTAGTTAAAACAAAAAAATCTCAGTGCATGCATACAAGACTCAGTACAAATGATTTTTAAAAAGAGAAGCTAAAGAACCTTCCTTCACCCCAATTACAATTGCACTCCCTTTGAGCTAGCCATTCCACAACCAACCCAACCCAAGGCAAAAGCCAGGAGAAGCAACGGGCCTTGTGCAATACACTAGAGGTCAACAGTTTTTAGCTCTGTTGGCCTGGTGAGGGAAGTGAATTAAAATTGGAGATCCTCCGCCAATAACACTCTTCCCTTTGATGATTATGTTTGAGGATTGTCAGTCTGAAAGACTCATCGGCTCTTACTTGGGTATACACAGGATGAGAGGAGATGTTTGAACAAAGTGTTGTTATTATAATTTATGATTATTTAAAAATGTTGTGTGTCTGCGGAAGGGAGAGGATGGTAGGATGGGGAATAAGTAGGTACTGTTCTCTGAGTAACCATACTTATCAACAGGTGCTTAATGGTGGGTGAAAGACCAGTGCTTATGGTGAGGGGCAGATGAGTGGGAATAGAATGGAGTCTGCCTGGATCCTACTAGTGACCGTGTACACTGGTGGTGTAATTGCAGTAGTTTTTAATTTCTATTTTAAGGTGCCAGCGCAGTGGTGGACAACCTGCAACCCGCGGGCCATGAGACAGTTTGTTTACATTGACCGTCAGCAGGCATGGCCACCTGTAGCTCCCAGTGGCCGCGGTTCGCTGTTCCTGGCCAGTGGGAACTGCGGGAAGCGGCGTGGGCCGCAGAGACGCTCTGGCCACCGCTTCCCTCAGTTCCCATTAGCTGGGAACAGTGAACCATGGTCGCTGGGACCTGTGGGCGGCCGTGCCTACTGACGGTCAATGTAAACAAACTGTCTCGCAGCCCGCCAGCAGATTACCCTGACGGGCCGCAGGTTGCCCACCACTCTGCTAGAGCTAGAAAATGTAGCTGTGGAGGAAAATAGGTATAGATGCCTCTCTGGAGTAATTTTAAGAAAACAAAATTAATGTTCTTACAAGGGAAATTATTCCTCTGTCTTACAGAAATTTGGGAAAAAATAAGCTTCCATTTTTCCACTTAAAACTAAAATGTAGATACTATGTAAACCTATAATGATTCTGCTAACTAGCATTCATCGGTCCAGGTGCTAAGGCCCTGATTTGATCCTCTAATAAGCTCAACACAGGCAGAGCTCATTGCTGCTTAGTTTTAAGTTATAAGGTTTTGAATTTTGTTTTTCTTTCAAATTGATCCTCTAAGTGTTGAGAGAGGAACTGTAAATGCTTTTATTTCTCTGTAACCATGTTAAATTCAATTTCTGTTAGAAAAATTAGAAAACAAGAACATAGATAAAAATAAACATCAACATCAGTTTAATTTTCTTTCTTTATATTTTTCTGTTTTTTTCTTTTAGAGGCTACCTGTCCATATCACTTTGGGAGAGAGGGGGGGAGGGAAGGAGGGTTCAAACACTCTGTTCATGAGCTGAGCCTAAGGGATTCTGTCTGTCTGTCTATCTAATTTAAATTACTCCAATTCTGTAGCTCCTTTTCTCAAAGCATTTGATATTCATTAATTAACTAACCCTTAAAACATCTGTTATCCTGCAGATGGATAGTCAAGGCACAAGAGATGGTGGCACACATTTTCAAAAATACCCTTCATCTTTTGTTCCAAAGATCCTAAGTGTCTAACCCAGGACATCCCAGGCCTGACTTAGTGCTTGCCTAGAATAAGGTATTTTTCGAAGTGTGTTAGCCAACACTCTTTAACCTTTCACAAACTTTAGTGTGGGCAGGGCAAAAATTTTATTTTAACACCTCTACCAGTTAATGTGAACTTCAGAGAGGTTAAATATGGCTTGTCTATACCAGTTAAAACATGTTGGTTAAAATGTTGGAGCTAGCATGTTTTTAAAACACATCTTTCATCTTAGTCTAGACAAGCCCTCAAAAAATTGCTGAGCTCCCACTGGATTTGTCTTTACTAGGGGAAAAAAGTGCTTTTTCTTACCACAAGTTAGTTAACATGAGGTAAATAACAAAGTAAAATCCTAGTGAAGACAAGACAGTTTGTAACTTTTCCATG
This sequence comes from Natator depressus, assembly GCF_965152275.1. Classification (NCBI taxonomy): domain Eukaryota; kingdom Metazoa; phylum Chordata; order Testudines; family Cheloniidae; genus Natator; species Natator depressus. Next base: position 34,840,793 of record NC_134244.1, on the reverse strand, counting down.
TGTTAGAAGGTTGAGGTAAAGAATATAGACATGAAAGCTACAAACTGCCCTTGTAAGATTTTGTTTTGGTGTTGATTACCACATTAGTTAACAATGTCATGAGCAGGTGCACGCCTTCTTTTCTTGGTTGAAGACTCTCCCAAGAGGAGCTCTGGGTGCTCCGCACTCCTGATAATCAAACCCAAGGCATATAAAGCTGATATATATTTCTTAACACTTTTTTTCTTTTCATTATATCTTTTCTCAAAGGATGACTAGAAAGTGTATGTTAAGAGCATTTAGGCATGAAGCCTGTAAATTAAAATGTACTGTTATTAATATAAAAGTTTTAGTGGGGGAAAAAGAGGACTTGTTGCCAAGAATGAATATCAATAGAGGGTTTTTCCTATGGATTTAATGTGACCATTCTTAGGTTTTCTTTTGGTTTTAAAATGGAAGGTTTTTATAAGGTGCTATAGCTATTCAGTAAGACCACTTCCATAAGAAACATTCAGCTTGGACATTTACTGAACTGTTGGTAGTATTTTGTAGTAAACTGATTTAAAGTGAACTAGAAAATGTCCAAACCATCAAAATGTGGGATGACTTGGGAAAGTTAATATATTTATTGAAATGCTACATTTTAAAAAAAGGAAAAAAGTGATAGTTTTAAAAATATATTTTTAAAATCTACTTATTGTAAGCAATACAGCAAAACCGTAGTCCTTGTGTCCAATAAAGACTGTCTAGCTAGTGCCGCTTAACATAGTACACTTCCTTGTTGTACTGCAAAAAGAACTATGGGGGCTCAATATTTATTTACCTTTCTGACATACTAAAAGGATGGTGATAATGTTATAAATGTGTGTATGTTTGGGGTGGAGGAGGTTGGCTCACACTAGATTATCAGAGAAGGACTACTAGCCAAATAGCCAGAACACTTGTTGTGACCAGACATTTTTATAACAGGTATATAAATATTAAGTATCTAGTTGGCTTCCGTGTCAGACTTTATGATGGGGTTGTTTAAAAAATAGTATATTGCATATCAGTCTTCAGGCAGACTGCTAATATTTTTCCTTTAGAGACTGAAATGTGCAGGGCCATTGAACTAGAAGTAGATCTATCACTTTTTAGAATTTTACATGACTTCTTGAGGCTGTGTCCACGATGCAGGTAGAGCATATGTAATTTTAAAATAAAGTAAGAGATCATCTTACTGTAGCTTGGTTAGTTTAAATGTTTGTTTAAATAGCTAACCCAGTCAGATAGAGTACAGGGAAAGATAAAACTGATTAGTATTTGTATGTTGCTTTGTACTTCTGTAGCTTGAGTTTCCCCTGAAAACTAGCTGTGCTAGTAAAACCAGATAAAATATTTACATTTCCTGGTACTTCTATAATGACTTCTATTGCTTTAAATTATTTTTGTGTCCTGCTGTGTAAGTCATTGTCAGGGTATGTATTGTACAACTCTCAGTGACTTACTTAAGCATAAAAAGGAAACTTATTTATGTGCATTCTACCATGTGTTGGATATAAGTGAATATGAACGTACGTGCAAAATTCATATGTTAAGTAATAGAAAACTGCTCTCACATGCTTTATGAGAAAAATACTTGTATACCCTGTTCTTCAAGAGAAACCATCAACTTGAAAATATTTCCTTCTGAAAATGTTTGTACCTACTATGGTTATAAGCAACACATAAGTTTACTATAACTGAAAGATCTAGAGATTTTAAAAGGAACATTTTTCTAAGTTTCTTTACCTTGTGAATTTGATGATATTTTGGGTCAAGTCCTAATCCCAATGAAGTCAATAGCAAACCTTCCATTGAGTTCAGTGGGCCCAAGGATGCACCCTTTAGGTATTGTTAGTTTTGCAGATGGTTAGCCATACTTCCTGTCTTATAGAATCATAGAATATCAGGGTTGGAAGGGACCTCAGGAGGTCATCTAGTCCAACCCCTGCTCAAAGCAAGACCAATCCCCAACTAAATCATCCCAGCCAGGGCTTTGTCAAGCCTGACCTTAAAGACTTATAAGGAAGGAGATTCCACCACCTCCCTAGGTAACGCATTCCAGTTTTTCACCACCCTCCTAGTGAAAAAGTTTTTCCTAATATCCAACCTAAACCTCCCCTACTGCAACTTGAGACCATTACTCCTTGTTATGTCATCTGCTACCACTGAGAACAGTCTAGATCCATCTTCTTTGGAACCCCCTTTCAGGTAGTTGAAAGCAGCTATCAAATCCCCCCTCATTCTTCTCTTCCGCAGACTAAACAATCCCAGGTCCCTCAGCCTCTCCTCATAAATCATGTGTTCCAGTTCCCTAATCATTTTTGTTGCCCTCCGCTGGACGTTTTTTCCAATTTTTCCACATCCTTCTTGTAGTGTGGGGCCCAAAACTAGACACAGTACTCCAGCTGAGGCCTCACCAAAGTCGAATAGAGGGGAACGATCACGTCCCTCGATCTGTTGGCAATGCCCCTACCTATACATCCCAAAATACCATTGGCCTTCTTGGCAACAAGGGCACACTGTTGACTCATATCCAGCTTCTCATCCACTGTAACCCCTAGGTCCTTTTCTGCAGAACTGCTGCCTAGCCATTCGGTCCTTAGTCTGTAGCGGTGCATGGGATTCTTCCGTCCTAAGTGCAGGACTCTGCACTTGTCGTTGTTGAACCTCATCAGATTTCTTTTGGCCCAATCCTCTAATTTGTCTAGGTCCCTCTGTATCCTATCCCTACCCTCCAGCGTATCTACCTCTCCTCCCAGTTTAGTGTCATCTGCAAACTTGCTGAGGGTGCAATCCACACCATCCTCCAGATCATTAATGAAGATATTGAACAAAACCAGCCCCAGGACCGACCATTGGGGCACTCTACTTGATACCGGCTGCCAACTAGACATGGAGCCATTGATCACTACCCGTTGAGCCCGACGATCTAGCCAGCTTTCTATCCACCTTATAGTCCATTCATCCAGCCCATACTTCTTTAACTTGCTGGCAAGAATACTGTGGGAGACCGTGTCAAAAGCTTGGCTAAAGTCAAGGAATAACACGTCCACTGCTTTCCCTCATCCACAGAGCCAGTTATCTCATCACAGAAGGCAATTAGATTAGTCAGGCATGACTTGCCCTTGGTGAATCCATGCTGACTGTTCCTGATCACTTTCCTCTCCTCTAAGTGCTTCAGAATTGATTCCTTGAGGACCTGCTCCATGATTTTTCCAGGGACTGAGGTGAGGCTGACTGGCCTGTAGTTCCCCGATCCTCCTTCTTCCCTTTTTTAAAGATGGGCACTAAATTAGCCTTTTTCCAGTCATCCAGGACCTCTCCCAATCGCCATGAGTTTTCAGAGATAATGGCCAATGGCTCTGCAATCACATCCTCCAACTCCTTTAGCACTCTCGGATACAGCGCATCCGGCCCCATGGACTTGTGCTCGTCCAGTTTTTCTAAATAGTCCCGAACCACTTCTTTCTTCACAGAGGGCTGGTCACCTCCTCCCCATGCTGTGCTGCCCAGTGCAGCAGTCTGGGAGCTGACCTTGTTCATGAAGACAGAGGCAAAAAAAGCATTGAGTACATTAGCTTTTTCCACATCCTCTGTCACTAGGTTGCCTCCCTCATTCAGTAAGGGGCCCACACTTTCCTTGACTTTCTTCTTGTTGCTAACATACCTGAAGAAACCCTTCTTGTTACTCTTAATATCTCTTGCTAGCTGCAACTCCAGGTGTGATTTGGCCTTCCTGATTCCACTCCTGCATGCCCGAGCAATATTTTTATACTCCTCCCTGGTCATTTGTCCAATCTTCCACTTCTTGTAAGCTTCTTTTTTGTGTTTAAGATCAGCAAGGATTTCACTGTTAAGCCAAGCTGGTCACCAGCCATATTTACTATTCTTTCTACACATCGGGATGGTTTGTCCCTGTAACCTCAATAAGGATTCTTTAAAATACAGCCAGCTCTCCTGGACTCCTTTCCCCCTCATGTTGTTCTCCCAGGGGATCCTGGCCATCAGTTCCCTGAGGTTGTCAAAGTCTATTTTCTGAAGTCCAGGGTCCATATTCCGCTGCTCTCCTTTCTACCCTGTGTCAGGATCTTGAACTCGACCATCTCATAGTCACTGCCTCCCAGGTTCCCATCCACTTTTGCTTCCCCTACTAATTCTTCCTGGTTTGTGAGCAGCAGGTCAAGAAGAGCTCTGCCCCTAGTTGGTTCCTCTAGCACTTGCACCAGGAAATTGTCTCCTACACTTTCAAAAAACTTCCTGGATTGTCTGTGGACTGCTGTATTGCTTTCCCAGCAGATATCATGGTGATTGAAATCTTCCATGAGAACCAGGACCTGCGATCTAGTAACTTCCGTTAGTTGGCAGAAGAAAGCCTTGTCCACCTCATCCCCCTTGTCCGGTGGTCTATAGCAGACTCCCACCACGACATCACCCTTGTTGCTCACAGTTCTAAACTTAATTCAGAGACACTCAGGTTTTTCTGCAGTTTCATACTGGAGCTCTGAGCAGTCAAACTGCTCTCTTACATACAGTGCAACTCCCCCACCTTTTCTGCCCTGCCTGTCCTTCCTGAACAGTTTATATCCATCCATGACAGTACTCCAGTCATGTGAGTTATCCCACCAAGTCTCTGTTATTCCAATCACATCATAATTCCTTGACTGTTCCAGGACTTCCAGTTCTCCCTGCTTGTTGTACACAAGCATGATGTCTTTTCTTTCATCCGCTGCACTGGATGGACCTCACATACAAGGTCTTTCCCATGCTTTACAGAAAGTTGTTTACCAGTAACAGTGGCAAAGTTGTAGGTCTCAGATAGGTGTGTGTGCACAGGGAACGAAGAGGATGTTTGGTGGCGTTGCTCTCAAGACTTTCCTAGTATCAACAGAGAAGCAGAAAACCCTTTCCATTCTTTTACAGGTGTTCTTTAAAGAAGTAAAATTCAGGACATGCCATTCTTAAACTGATGGTTATTTTAATTACGTAATTTTTAAAAATTCAAGATGACCATATCTCTTTAATGGTCTTATTCAAGGACACATAAATAACTTGGATTGTGATGTTCCATTTTCAAGGCAATATTATAAATAACATGGATCCAGCATAAGAAATTTGTAAAAATTGGGTTATTGCTTTAAAAAAAAAAAAAAGGGAAATCAAAATTCTAGCTCAACAGCATCTGTGCTGATGTAGTGCATCTTAAAGCCATCAGATACCTTAAATGTTATCCTGTCAATAGTGATAGTTCCTGTTGCCACTGATACCCATGGGATTGGGCCTAGAAAGAAGGAATCTTAGTTGTCAACAAACTCTATTGTTTGGTATAACACAGGCATTTACATTTTGCGGCTGGACTTCAAAGCTGAATTATGTGAAGAAGCCCATGGTGCAGAACAGTAATTACAGTCTACCTGTGTTCTGAACTCTGCAAATGGAGGCTACTTGTCCCAAGCACAGAGAACTGTTTTGGGGAAGAGAAAGCTACATGTCTGTGCTAGGTCTGGCTGCAACAAAGCCGGTGTCCTGGTATATTAGAATGCCTCTCAATTGTTGTACACTGTGAAGTGAATATTTGTTCTGCTCTTCATTCTGATATACTAGAGAGTAACTGCACAATTGCACACACTTTTCTAAAGAGTACCACAATGGGAAATTTTCTCAAGCTCAAAGGCCTCAGGAGAGGCTAAGTTAATGTTGCAATATCTCCTTGAAACCCGATTTTTACTTTTTTCTTTTTTTTTACCTTTCAAGAATGCTTCCCCTCTATACATCTGCTTCAGCGGCCCATTAAAGAGTTGGTACTGACTGCTTGTATAATTTTTATGAAATAGCACGAGTACAGTATTTTTGCTTCATAAAAATATATCCATTTTAGCAAGGAGCTATGAAATCCAGCAAACAGGAGTTTAATACAAATTTCTTTAAAAAGCTAAACTTGTGATTAATTCAGTGGCACTTCAAGTGCTACTTAATTGACCATTTGACCAAGATAATACCACAAATTTCCTGTAGCTTTATGTGAAATATAGAGCCATGTCATTCAAACTGGCAGCAAAAGTTCATCTGCCTAAATACATGCTAAGTTACACCTGGTGGTATTTTTGACATCACTGAAGTTACCCCAAATATAAGTTGATACAGAATTTAGCCCAGAAAGTTACTTTTCAACTTCAACTCTTTTTCACTGACATCTGTCTCCAGTATGCACTGACATCCATCTTAGTATGCACATGTAGAAACATAGGATTCCCCCAGATTAACTCCACAAGGCTGCAAATATGAGGAAACCCATCAGCTTTCATAGCTCTTTAGTGCTCCATTACCTTGAGGTTATTCTTAAAATCAGATATTTTTTGATCTTTTAAAAAATGAAATCACAAATAACCCGCCCAACAGAAAATGACAGCAAAGTAGGAAATACAGGAGGCATCCAGAAATGTTCATTTGAACAGGCTCATCTGAAAAGATCAATTTGCAGAGAGATTTTAAATAACGTGTGAAATATATGGGCAGTGTCATTCAATTCAGCTAATTCTACTGTTTTGATCATCTCCGGACACCGATGCTTGTGAGGATTATATACCAACATGAGAGTGTTAGCATGGCATAAAATACTCTGGGTTACAAGATCTTTCATTGACTCAATCAGATTGACCTTTATGATCCACAAAGCAGTGTGATTCTTAAAATGACAGAGGAGTCTAGAGGATCTCTGGCTGCCACTGAAGAATTAATCATGATAGTAGAGAAGAAACTGAAAGCCCTCACTTAACATGCAGCAGAGTTAACAACCTTGGTATTGTAGTCCTCTAAATCTTTCTCAAGGAAGATAGAGTCAGCTGTAGGTTGCAGCTACTCTTGGAAGCAGAAGGAATAGGGCTGGCTGCTTTTCTTCTTTGCCCTTCCCAAGAGGACACAAAAGATCTTGACAAACTGATTCATTGCAATGTTGAAGCCCATCTAGAGCAGAAGGTGATGTTTTCCAGCCTTGTGGCTATTAGTGAGCCATAAGCTAGTATTGATACTTTGCAAAATTACCCTCTAGCTTCTGTTTTAAATAAAGCAGATATGACTTTACATTCAGAGCAATGATGCTCGTGTTGGTTGTCCATCTGTTTTTTTTCCCCTTTGCTATACATGAGTCCATTAAGCTACTTATGTTGTACTACTGTCTGAATCTTCAGCTCCTGTTTCTCATAGAGTTTAAGGCCAGAAGGGACCACTAGATTCAATCTAGTCTGTATGTCATAGGCCACCAACAGTGGCACCCGCACGCTAAACCCAACAACCTAAATGAGACCAAAGTATTGCAACCCACAGGAGTCTAGATTAGTATGTGCCACAGGCAGAGAATAGGAGGGACCAAGGTGCACCTGCTGTTACTTGTGCAAGCATTAAAAGAGCAAGTGTAATTCAGTGTAAGTATCTTTGCTCATCAGTGCTAAGGGAGTATTTCTCCTCCTTGTGACAGGGTGCTGGCTAGGAAACCCTGAGCCAGCCCTTTGTCATGCTAGCTCCAATCAGGAGCAGGGAATTGAAGCTGGCTGAGTGAGCCCAGGCCTAAGTGGCAAACAGGGAACAGCTGCCAGCATCATTAGCCGGGGGCTACATAAAGGCTGGCAGGAAAGAAGCCAGTGGGAGAGGAAAGGGAGAAGTTAGGGAATTAGAGGCCGCGCTCCCCTGCTGGCTGTAGAATCTAGCAGTCCCTAAGGCTGTAAGCCTGACGCTATCTGTAGCTACAAGGTGGTGGGAACTTGTACTGTAAATAGACAGCATGGGTGATTGCACCAAAACAGAGGTCTCTGGCTGGTTTGTGGGTGCAAAAGTGGCAGAAGATAGAGGGGCCCACCTGTGCCCTGTTACAGGCCCCAAAAATAATATGGTGTTTGAGTTAGGAAAGCCATGTGTATATGTCTTTTAAACAAAGTGTATGAGATGAAAAGCATTTAGTGGCATAAGTTCCATCAGCTCTTGTCAAAACAATAATTTAACGTGAAATTAAAGTAAACGTTGACTCTTCAAACAATTGTCCATTATCCAGTGGAAATGTTTTTGATCATTTGTAGGAATCTTGACACCTACTGTTCTCTGTACTTTTTTTTATTATGGAAGTGTCTGAAGACTTAGCCCTTGACTGCAGAATGCTTTGGGCAGATCTTCTGTTAAAAGCTCTACGTGAAGGCTAAGTGGATGAAGAGGTTGGAGGTTACACTTCCCTCACTTGCAGGCTCCTTTTTTAGTTCAGCCTTGAATGTCTTATTTTCCCTCCCCAGGGTGTTTTCTCATAGGGCACTGCTATACAGAACCCACTGTCTGTGTGTGTCTGTCACACACTGGAAGGCTTATCATAGTCCCACAGGCGCTCATCCTACAAGACTTTCTTGTTTTGAAACCTGGTTTTGGAGACCAGGTCTTCTTAGGGTGCCAGAGAAGACTTACAAATTTCTTGACTGGAAGATAACAGACTGTATAAGCAGAGAAGGGAGGAGAAAGAGTAGGAACACTCTGAATGCTGATTAGTTGTCATCCTGCTTATCAGAACAAATGAGGAGGAGGAACCGGTTGTCTTCATTGTTTCAAGCAAACCACAGCAAGCAAACTAGCTGGCAAATGGGAATATAATTTGCCTTGCTTTTCTTCATAAAACTCCCACAGTGCAATTGGTCTATTTTTGTCTACAGATAAAAAGCTTAGCAAATATATACCTGTGTGTAAACTGACGTGTACCAGAGGTCATTTTACAGTGGTGACTTGCAATGAGTTATTTGATTTCAGTGATAATGATCATTGTCTAGTTACCACAAGCTGGTACAGCATGGTGTGTAAAATTGCATGCCATGTCATGCCAGCTGGGAAAATAATGTGTTTCAGTATTGTACAAAGTGTGTGTGGGTGTGGGTGTCTGTGTAAAAAAAATATTTGACCTTTATATTATGGTTGGTTGAATTTCGTTGATAAGTCAATTACAATATTTTTAAGAAAGATACCAGGAACACGAACTGTTCTGTTGTATTATACTGTGATACTATGTACCAGCAGGCATTGCTTCTTGCTGAGGTATTTGCACACTTAAAGACAGCACAAGTGCTTGTACCTCTATGCTTTGTGTATCCAGAAATGTATGCTAAACAGGGTGAGACAAAAGGAGCATATAGATAGTGGATAGGTTTACTTATGGGCTTTCTTTACACATAAAACTTACCGTATGTAAGCTCACATGATGCAGAAGATGTTAATATAAAAACAAGTGGAGCCCAGAAAACAAATGGGTATTGTTGGTGAATAATGTAAGAATTATGATGTGAAAAGGTGTCTTGGGCAAAGACAGTTGAGCAACAGGGGAAAGATTTAAAGAATCTTTTTCCCTTGCAACAAAATCTGAACCTGTGGAAGCTGTAGTAAAAATTGACTTCTAATTTGAGATTTATCAGCAGCAAAGCACCTTGCTTAAAAAATTCAGCCACTTGGCCTTAACACAGCACTGATTTGTAGCCACCCAACTAGATAAAAGAGCATGAGAATTGGATCCAAAATCAGCATGTTTGCTTTAAAATTTTACCTGATATATTGCAAAAAAATTATAGTGTGGTGTTATGTTCCATCACTTCAGCAACTGATGAATGCCAGGTGATAGCTAAATGTCAAGGAGTTCATATGTATTTTTAGAGTATTATTGTGGTGCACCCAAGCAAATCAGACTGGTTTTGCTGATACAAGGTTTGCTGTTCATCTAAATTACCTTGTTCTGTATATCTTTACTTTATAGTTTATCAGCATTGTGACTGTCCCCTATGTGAGTGCATCCTTTACAAGAGCCAAGCATAGTGGGACATATCTTAGTGCAGAAGGGAGCATCTTCTATCTGACTGGCTCAACAGTCATAGTGCCCAGAGCTTCTGGAGGCACCATGTCACTTGGAGTCTCCATTGGAGCAGTAGAACGCCACTCTGTCTCCATCATGGCTCTGTGACTGTATGCCATAATGGAGTCCAACAAATGTGAGAACTACAATAGCTGATCTAACGGGTCTGCATGCTTCAGCAGACAGAGACTTGTCCTGTAATTTTCAGAATATGTTGGGTGAGCTCAAGGCAGAGTGACAGCTGTAAATTAGAAATGGGGTCTGCTTTTGTTAAAGGTCACATGACTGCTAAATATTGTATTGTGCAAATGCAAGCTTGTGTATATGTAAATGCTATGGCCAATGTAGTTTTCCCCAATATTTCAATACACTGAATTAAGTTAACACAGTGTATGTTAATTCGACTGTTGGCTTAAGTCATATTATCTGTTGTGCTGATGGGAGAACATTACATGAGTTAAACAATAATTACAGAATACAGCTCAGGTGGTAAGTGGGATTGGGGAACTGGGAGTGCACCACCACCCCATGAGTTCCTTTGTGATTTTCCCTTCACCTGCTGAGTATCAGTCATATGCATGAATTGAGCCATATATCTTTTAGTGAAAACAGGTCCCTTTTGCAAAGCCAAGAGCTATATTCCTTACTCTTCTGGGACTGTGGGTGATGACATTACCTGCAGATGAGAAAACAAATAATCCCAAATTTGGGTCATGGCAGAAACTACTTTTAATTTATTTAGTTTTTTAAACAAAATTTAAAATCAGGGCCCAAAAGTAGTATGCATTCTCTTTACATTTTGCACACACATTCTGTAACTAATATACAGTCTTAAGCAGTTAAATTATTTTTTTATTAAATACTAAAACTTCTTACTGTCCCTTTTAGCACTTTCAAAATAATTATTTCTTATGTTCAGATCACCTTATTGTTTTTAAAGAGGGAGTACTTAGCAGATTCATACTCTAATAATTGTTAAACTGTAATGGAAACCCTATAAAAGTACATTGGACAGCAACAGTAATGTGAAATAAATTCATTAAAATCAATGTTATTCAATGAATACTAATTGAATTTATTAATGCTTAGATCAGGTTTTTCCCTGTTTCTGATTATTCAGCTTGTTGGAACTTGTTGGCTGATGTATGTCTCCCTGTTGATGAAAGCCCTTTCTACATCCTGATTTGTTGGGCAATTTTTTATCCTTGTAGCTTGCACACCAAGAGGATAATATTATAGATTTTTTCATAAAATAACGTGGGAATTCTTCATAATAGATTTACTTTTTTTCAGTTTTGTTTGCTTAGTCATTTGTCTTAGTGAAAATAACAGTGCAGTCTGTTGGATCAGAGGCCCTGTGCTGAAGCTGAAAGGTTTCTCTGTTTTGAGACCCACGTTTATTGTGTTAATTTCTTGTATTGTCTGAAGAAACATTGGTATCTAGGTGGGAAACTATTTTGTGACGTGAATTTGTTTTTGTTTGGTTTTTCTACTCCACTAGCAATCACTAGCTTCAAAAAAATCAGACTTTACCAAACTCAAAGAACTGGTTGGTAAGATCCCATAGGAAGAAAATCAAAGGGAAAAAGGAGCTCAGGAGAGCTGACAGTTTCACAAGGATAACACAACTGCAAACAGTCATGATGGAAAGGAAAAATAGGAAGAACGGTAAGAGGCCAATATGGTTCCATCAGGAGCTCTTTAAAAACCTGCAAATCAAAAAGAAATCCTCCAAAAAGTGGAAAAGTAGACAAATGGCTAAGGAGGAGTACAAAAGAATAGCACAAAAATTTAGGAACGTAATCAGAAAGGCTAAGGCACAAAATGAGTTACACCTAACAAGGGACAGAAAAGGCAATAAGAAGAGGATCTTTAAATACATTAGGAGCAAGAGAAAAATGAATGAAAATGTAGGTCCTCTACTTAGGAGGGAAGGCAAGCTAATAACTGGTGACATTAAGAAAGAAGAGGTGTTTAATGCTTATTTTGCTTCAGTCTTCACTAAAAAGGTTAATAGTGACCAAATACTCAACAGAATTAATATTAACAATGGGGAAGGAATGGAATCCAAAATAGGAAAAGGTTAACTTAAAGAATATTTATATAAGTTTGATGTATTCAAGTTGGCAGGGCCTGTTAAAATTCATCCTAGGTTACTGAAGGTACTAGCTAAAGCTATCTCAGCAATTACCTTTGAGAACTCCTGGAGGACAGGTGAGGTCCCTGAAGACTGGAGAAGGGTAAACGTAGAACCTGGGGAATTAAAGAGAGGTACTCTTTGTTCCCCTTTTTATAGGCTGGTCAGACTAACTTTGATACCTGGAAAGATACTGGAACAAATTTTTAAACAATCAATTTGTAAGTATCTAAAAGATAATAGGGTAATAAGGAATAGCCAGCATGGATTTGTACAAAACAAGTAATCCCAAACCAACCTAATTTCCTTCTTTGTCAGCATTATTGGCCTAGTAGATAGCAGGGAAGCAGATGTGATGTGATAGATGGGATATATCTTGATTTTAGTAAGTTTTCGACACAGTCCCACATGACATTCTCATAAGCAAATTAGGTAAATGATCTAGATGAAATTTCTATAAAATGGGTACACAGCTTTTTGAAAGTGTGTACTCCAAGAGTAGTTATCAGTGGTTTACTGTCAAACTGGGAGGGCATATCTAATAGGGTCCTGCAGGAGTCAGTTCTGGGTCTGATACTATTCAATATTTTCATTCATGGCTTGGATAATAGAGTAGAGAGCTATGTTTATAAAAACTGCAGATCACACCTAGCTGGGAGGGGTTGAAAACACTTTGGAGGACAGAATTAGAATTCAAAATTACCTTGACAAACTGGAGAATTTCTCTGAATTCAACAAGATACAATTCAATAAAGTGTCAAGTGTAAAGTACTTCACTTAGGAAGGAAAAATCAAATGTACAACTACAAAATGAGGAATAAGTGGGTAGGTGATAGTAAAAGGATTTGCTGAAAAGGATCTGGGGTTTATAGTGAATCACAAATGGAACACAAATGTTATGCATCTGCAAGAAAGGTTAATATCATTCTGATGTGTATTAACAGGAGTGTCATATGTAAGACACAGGAGGGAATTATCCCACTCTTCTTGCCACCGGTGAGGCCTCAGCTGGAGCACTGTGTACAGTTTGGGGTGCCACACTTCAGGAAAGGTGGACAAATTGTAGGGAGGGTCCAGAGAAGAGCTACAAAAATGATAAAAGTTTTAGAAAACCTGACCTATGAGGAAAGGTTAAAAAAACTGGTCATGTTTAGTCTTGAGAAAAGAGAACTGGGGGGACCTGCTAACAGACTTCAAATATATTAAGAGATGATATAAAGAGGACTGTAATCAATTGTTCTCTATGTCCAGTGAAGTTAGGACAAGAAGTAATGGGCTTAATGTGCAGCAAGGGAGGTTTAGGTTAGATATTAGGAAAAACTTTCTAACTATAAGGGTCGTTAACCTCTGGAATAGGCTTCCAAGGGAGGTTGTGGAACCCCCATCCTTGGAAGTTTTTAAAAACAGGTTGGACACAAACTGGTCAGGGATGATCTAGGTTTACTTTGTCCCGCCACAGAGGAGGAGGCTGGATTTGATGACTTCTCGAGGTCCCTTCCAGCCCTCCATTTCTATTATTCTGTGGTTATTTTAATAGCAAACTAAAGAAAAGGAATCCATAAAACAGTTACATAATTTCCTCTGCTACAGCTATTTGTTACGCCTGAGTTATAAAATCTAGTAGTGTCAGGAACAGGTGTTTCCCAGTGTTTTTGGAGGGGTGGAAAGGTGGGGAGAAAGAAGGGACAGAAAAATGCAAGAGACTATCTTTCTGTTATGACTTTGTGTTTCTTGTATTTTTCTGTCTATACTTTGATATTGCACGTAGAATTACCACACACCCAGAGCGTGTATGTAGTTACATTAGCTCAGGGGTGGCCAACCTGAGCCTCAGAAGGAGCCAGAATTTACCAATGTACATTACTAAAGAGCCACAGTAATACATCAGAAGTCCCCATCGGCCTTCCCAGCACCCCCTGCCCACCGGCAGCCCTGCCGATCAGCACTTCCCCCTCTGTCCCCATGCCTCCTGCCTGCCACAATGAGCTGTTTCGCAGTGTACAAGAGGCTCTGGGATGGAGGGGGAGGAGCAAGGGTGCAGCAGGCTCAGGGAAAGGAGGTGGGAAGGGGCGGGGGCCTTGGTGAAAGGGATGGAGTGGGGGCAGGGCCTGGGGTTGAGCAGTGGAAAGTTGGCACCTGTAGCTCCAGCCCCAGAGTCAGCACCTATGCAAGGAGCCACATATTAACTTCTGAAGAGCCGCATGTGGCTCCAGAGCCACAGGTTGGCCACCCCTGCATTAGCTATTTTTGTAACCATAGTGCAGGTAAAATATGATCTCCTGTCGTAAAAGTTAACCAACACTGTCCAGAAAGTGCAAAAGAGTATAGAATTGAAATATGTCCCTGGAGTGGCAACTCACCAGCAGGGCACTGGCGAATGATCGATTATTTTCTGATTGTCCTACAAAAGCTAATGTTCATATTCCTGGGACCTTTGGGGAAACCCTTACAATATAAGTTTCAGGATGCTATGAGGCACAAGCTGATGCAATACTTACAGTGTACACATGGTGTATGAAGGCACTTTGGCATACTATGGATATTGAATAGGGATAGAGTGTTTATTTCTTTTAAATAACATGGCAGCTGTTGACTTTGTATGTTGATTTCCAATTTATTGTCTAGGATTATTATTATATTTTTGAGCTGGGCTTTGGTTTTTAATTGGAGCCTTTGTACATTTCAGAGGTAAATTATTAATATTCTTTTCTTCCTTGTGTGTACTTTTTGCTGTTATTATTTATTTTTATTGCAGTAGCACGTACAGGTACCATCTGAGATCGAGGTCCCATTCAGTGAGGCACTGTATAGACACTTTGTAAGAGACTGTCCCTGCTCAAAAGAGTTTACAATCTAAACAGACTAAAAAGGGTGGGAAAAAGAAAGTAATATTATCCCCATGCTACAGATGGGGAACTGAGGCGCAAAGAGGTTGAATGAGTTGCTCAACTTTACACAGGAAGTCTGCAGCAATACCGTGAATGGAATACCTGAATCCCAGTTCTGACCTTCCACCATAAGGCCATCTTTCTTCTCAGGACAGTAGACACACAATCTCCTATGTAACGCCCCTCCCCCATCCTCTTAAGATTGGTGTCTCCACCTACTGGTTGACTTGAAGTACAGAGACATGTTTAAAGCCCAGTCCGCTGGCTCCATGCAAGGCAGGTTTCTCAGAGCTAATCCTGCTTTCTAGATGTATTTGGCTCCCCCCCCCCCACACACACCTGTCCTTTCAACTCTAGGAGCAGTTCTGATAAGAAGAGGGTCATTTGGTGGTATTTCAGGGGTACCAGGTAATTCACTTATCTTTAGTACTTTCTCAGATCTACCAGCTATTGAAGCACAGCCTATGGCTCAGATCAAAGGGGGGCTTCAGCTCCATGTGCTTGCAGCCACTTCATCATTTGACAGCAGCACTGGAAACAGCCATCAAAGGAGTTCTGTTGCTGATTTGCCTAAGCAGAATCTGTCTTATGGGAATTCACAACCAGTTTTCTCCTGCTACTTCTTCAGGACTTGGCTAAACATGACAGCAGAATCAAAGGAACAGGTCAGTTAGAGAAGAAGGAAATGAACAAGATGCAAGACTGCTGCAAATATTTTAAGGAGGGCAAAAATACCAAAGTCCAGTATGTTTCCTGCTCTGAGCCAGGCCCCACTGCCTCTCCATATCAGTCTTCACAGAGGTCGGCTAGGGTTTGTTGTTCTAAGGACAGATTTGTTATTTAAACAGCCTCTTTGACTCTCGCAACCACCTGCACCCAAATCATCAGGCAAAACACCTGAGGTCCTGAATTCTCATTTCCTCTCTCTCTTGAAAGACTAGGTTTTAGGGGCTTTGAACTTCTTCATCAGCATCAAGATAAGCATCAAAGAAAGATAGTCCTAAATATCCTCTTCTTCTTGTGAGGTCAGACCATCCCCCACAAACTCTCTGGCCTCAGATGTCTGACTCTCTCTTATCTCACCTTTATTGTATTGGATAAAGTTGATGTGTGGGTCTTATTCACTGCACATTTAAAGTAACAGAACCTTCCTCCCAGCCCAGGACCCTCTCCAAATGGAATGAAGGAAGAAAGGCAAACCAGTCTTCCCTAGGCCAGAATAAGGCAGGATTTTTTTCCCTCTTCATCGGTTGCTACTCTAGAGTTGGAGACTGCTTGATGGTAATGGCCAGATTAATAACTAGACCCATGCAGACTGCTTCTTGCCTGACCAAATCAGTCATTAGCTGCAGCAGTTCACTAAACTGAGCCAACATGGCAATGTCATCAGCACATCTGAGGTCTCAAAGAAAAATGGCATTCAGCTCAATGCCACAGATGGCAGCCTCCAACTCTAGATTTCAGTTACAGCTCTCGATTACCATCAAGTAGTCTCCAGCTCTAGATGGCAACGAGCTCAGTATTAACCTGGCAACGAGCTCAGTATTAACCTGTCCAGGTTGGATACTGAGCAGATGGCAACTGTCAAATAACGTGGGAAGTGTCATAGTGCTGGAGGATGTTTGAAAGACGCGGATCCTCATAGAGCAGCAGCTGCCACCATGTTATGGGCCTCTCTGGAGATGTTGTGCCATCGGGCTTGCCACAAAGCTGCATCTCTATTGAACCACAGTTATACCAACGTTATTGCATGACATTGAAATGTGGGTGCCGAGGAAAGGTGAAGAGTGGTTGATTGACGTTTTTGATTCTCATTGTCTTCATCAGCTGCTCCCTATTAAGCAGAAGGACAAAATCTGCAATTAGGATATTGGTAGCCAAACCCAGCAACTGCCTCCATCAGCACTGTTTCGGTTTCAGCAGCATTCCGTTACAGACATATTATTAGGAAGACCAGTGAGTTCTGAAGTACGTTCACCAAGGAATTTAGACCACACGTTCAGCAATCATGTCCCCAAAAGCTTCCGTGGCAAAGATCACCAGTGATGGACCCAACATCCAGCCAGACCATCCTAAGGGCTAGGGATCAATCTAGGTGGTGCACGATGTGCCAGGAGGCATTACATCCTTTTGGGATTTTCCTAGATGAAAACAGTGGGCTAGTCCTCTCACGATAGAGGCCACTGGTTGCAATTCCTGTGGATGAAAGGTTCTTGTGCTTTGTATTCAACATTCTTCATGGACGACATAAGTTGGTTTTTGCTTGGTATGAATTTAGCAGTGTACAAGACCCATTTCCACATGGAGTCTCTGGCCTTTCCAATTTAAGGTGCAGCTCTATAGGATTATTTTTGCTCTTCCAGACTCAGAGGTCTGTCTCCATGTTCTGATTCACTTATTTCACCAAAGCTATCAGTGCTTTGCAATCAGACATGATCAATAACAATTTCAGGCAATGCCCTTTGGTCTCGTGTATTTTCACAAAGCGGATGCAATCCTGATAGTCAGAGAACACAGATTTACCACTACCTGTATGATTTTGTGTTGAAGACTCAGTCATATGAAGCAACTGCTCTTCAATCCACCAGAACTATCTAGGTCCTGGAGAACCATGGTTTGGTTGTCAATTATCAAAAATGCTTCTTAAGCCTGTTAGGAGGCTGGTTGAGCAATGGAGCTTCACCTGTTTCTGTAAGTCAGAAGCCCACAAACTGTGGGGCGAGCCCCCCGGGAGTGCTGAAGAATTTTTGGAGGGTGTGGTAGGGCCCGGGCCAGCTCCCACAGGAAGTGGGGAGGGAGCATCTCCCGGCTCTGCACCTGCCCCCTGGCTGGGGCTCTGCTCCCAGCCCTGCCCCCAGCCGGAGGCCAGATCAGCCCCCAGCTGTGGCCCCAACCTCGTCCCCCTTACCCCTGTTACGCCCCACCCCCTGGAGTCATGGTGCAACCCTGAAAAGTTTGGGAGCCACTGCAGTAAGTCTTCAGGAAGACCCTCATTTTTAGCCAAGAAGAAAAGCTTCCCTTTATTTTTTCACCCCCCAAGATGGCTGTCCTTTTGGCAATAACTGGCAGGAAGAGTGAGCACACTGGCAGTTACTGTCTATTAAAACAATGTATTTGAAATTATTTCCTGATGATGTTTAGTTCTTATGCCAGCTCCAGGATGTCTTACTGATTTATTTATTTATTTTTATTTGAACCACAGGCCTCCACACCCTGGTAACTCAACTTCATGCTTCTGAATGTGGCCAGAGCACAGAATAAAATTTGTATATAACAACTGAGAAGAAGCTTGATGCTGTTTTACATGGAGAATTTTAGAAAGGGTACAAAGCTTACATTATCCATCAAAAAATAGTGGATTTATAAGTAGGGTGACCAGACAGCAAGTGTGAAAAATCGGGATGGGGGTGGGGGGTAATAGGAGCCTATATAAGAAAAAGACCCAAAAATCGGGACTGTCCCTATAAAATCGGGACATCTGGTCACCCTAAATGTAAGCCGTTATTCAGGCCTACAAGTTGTTCAGTAGAGACTCCTCTACAACAGTTAGGATTTACTCCACCAGGTGTATCCCTTCCTCATGAGCAGATGAGCTTAGGGTAACTTGCAATGTGATCTACCTTGTATCAACTTGATCTTCAGTGCGTTCTTCTACCAGGTACTACAAGAAAAGTTTTGGCATTCACTAACATGGCTTTTGAATTAAAGATCTTCTAGTCTTTCTTTAGTTTCCTGTAATGCAGATGCTTGTACTGAAGGGCTTGACTATGTGTTCTGTCCTTGTTGTGTCTAATTTTCCTCTTCCATTTATTGCAGATGTTTGTTAATGCTTTTGCTATTTCCCATACCTGGCTAACAGGGCAGGAAGTACCCATGTGGAGGAAAGATAGAACTGGTTTCTTTACCTGTAATTTTATTGACGGCAGGCAGGTACCTGCCTCACCATCAGAATCCACCTGTGCTTATCTAAGAATTCTCTAAGCCGTATTGGCTTGAAAAGGCAAGAGAATAACATGTGGAGGGTGAATGAGAGACATTGATCTAGCAAAACATTTTAGTTGTTTATTTTACTATGTGGTGGGTGGGGAGAAGGAGATAAAGAGATACTTGTATTTTCCTGCTGTTTTGGTAATATTTTTCTAATGTTGTTCTTAGTCTTTTATGTGTCCTCAGCTATAGCAGTATGCCTGAGCTGTTAATGTGTCAAGAGTAACTTAAGTGTGTCATCAGGTGACTCCAGAAATCAGCTTTGGGGCTAGGGGGAGAATTCATGAGGGTCTGGTGTCTACCTCCAAAGCATGGAATAAAGGCAAAAGGTAGGCCTTGTCTCACAAATGGACTGAGAACACTTGTCCAGTTGAAAATTACAGGTAAGGAAACAAACTTTACTGTTTAATAAAGGATGTTATGAGGATGCCTACTGCTGTTTGCAAAGGGCAATAGTGGCAGGGAATCAAAGCAAACCAAAAATTCCACACAATCAGAACTGATCACTCTCCAAAAGACTCGTTTTGGCTTCAGCTGGTCAGATCTTTTCCACCTGCTGGCAGAACACAGTCCATAGGAAGTTTCAGAGAGGAGGAAGAAAGGAAGATGTTTTGTCATCTTGCTGGAAGGAAGAACTGTAAATGGTTCCTCTCTTTTGTGTTTGAGTTGTTGGTCATCATTGATTCACCTCTTCTACAACATTGAATCAGCACTTCCGAAAACAGAACCTGCAGCACAGTTAACTGGTTTTAGAAATCCCAGTTTAGCTTACTGGAAAAGAGCCAGAGCAGTGGTAGCTAAAGAAGATGTGCAGAAGGATGGATGTGTGAAACTGTTTTTAACAATGTACATATAAAACTGAGGGCAAACAGGAGGGAGATGAGGAAAAGAAAGGGAAAGTGAAGGTTGAGCATGCTGCTTTTTAGAAATTCTTTGCCTGTGTACAGCTGGCCGGTGGAGACAGTACAATTCTGAAAACAGCCTTTTGCAGAGGGATAGCAGAAAGACTATCAACTGAGAAGATGCCAGAAATTCTGCAGCTGTTTCCTGTGCCATGAATCTGGACTGATGAAACTGGGTTTCTTGGTGATTCAGCACATGTGGCTTTTCTGGAGTTGTTTAGTCATTGGGACCTTTTTATTTTTTTGTTAAATAACTTGATTTATTTTCCTGTTTCTCTGATGGAGTTTCTAAGTATACTTTGGTAATGATTTACTGTCCTTTCTTGGTCTTTTGTCCTGTCTCATATTTTATGTCTTGGAGCCTTAGTGCCTTTTGTCCTTGGCAGGGATCAGCTTCTTTCATTTTTGATCACTGGTCCCAGGACAATGCTTGGAGAAGTTTCTACGGGTCCCACCAAAACCTCTCTGGGGCTGGCAGGTATCACATCTCTACATCACACCATTCTGACTGCCATCTTGCTTTTTTCCACTTCTCAGATGATTTTAGCCTTGAGCATCTTGCACTTTAGCAGTGAACACTGTTAAAAAGTGTGATATTTTATCCTGGTTGAAAACTGGGGAACTCAGCTCTGACTTGTCTTTGGCAAAGTGCTTCTCCTGCCACAGTCTTAGGCTATATTTTGCCCTTATAGTAGGACTAGCTCTCACGGAGGCGCAGGTGTAATCATCACTCTCTGGAGTGCTGTGGATACCAACTTTTTTTTAAACAGTTCCTGGTAGTGCCTCGTACACCCTGGCTCAGGCAAGCTAGGAGCTTCAGCACCTGGTGGGCCTCAAAGAGCTTTCCCAGTGTCTCTAGTCACCACACTCCTCCCAGGCTACTACTTGGGGCATCAGTTCAGGGCATATCAACAATACTTAGAACATCCGGATGCAAATCAGCCCAACTGTTTACCTGTAAGGTTTCATTCACTGCTGATCTAGAATTGGTTCAAGTTTAACATGGGAGTTACAGTGGGAAAAGAGTTAAAGTGGGAAAACATCGGATGTTACCATACATACCCATTGTTTCATGTTCTCTGTGTATATAAAATCTCCCCACTGTATTTTCCACTGCATGAATCCGATGAAGTGAGCTGTAGCTCACGAAAGCTTATGCTCAAATAAATTTGTTTGTCTCTAAGGTGCCACAAGTTCTCCTTTTCTTTTTGTAGATATATTTAGGTTGTCAAGATGATGAGGTGGGCCAGGGGTTGACCAGTCAGCCTTACTTCATTATCTGGAAAGATTCTGGGACAAATTATTAAACAATGCACGTGTAAGCACTTAGGGGATGAAAGGTTTATGAGGAATCACCAAATCAGATTTGTCAAAAACAAGTCATGCCAAATTAAACTAATTTCCTTCTTTGACAGGTTACTGGCCTAGTGGATAAGGCAGAATCAGTAGAAGTGATATAGCTTGATTTTACTAAGGCTTTTGACGCAGTCCCACATGATGTTCTCATAAGCAGTCTAGCTGTGATCTAGGTGAAATTACTATAAAGTGGGTGCTCAACTGGTTGAAAGACCGTACTCAGAATAGTTATCTCTGGTTCGTTGACAGACGGTGAGGGAGTATCTAGTGTGGTCCTGCAGGGGTCAGTCCTGCGTCCGGTACTATTCAATATTTTCATTAATGAGTTCAATAATAGAGTGAAGAGTGTGCTTATAAAATTTGAAGATGATGCCAAGCTGGGAAGGGCTGCAAGCACTTTGGAGGACAGGATTAGAATTCAAAATGACCTTGAAAAATTGGAGAACTGCTCTGAATCCAACAAGATGAAATTCAATAAAGAAAAGTCCAAAATATTCCAGGAAGGAAGGAAAAATCAAATGCACAACTACAACATGGGGAATAACTGGCTAGGTTGTTGGTACTGCTGAAAAGGCTCTAGGGGTTAGAGTAGATCACCGATTGAATGTGAAACAACAGTATGATGCAGTTGCAAAAAAGGCTAATATCGTCATTAACAGGAGTGTTCTATGTAAGACACGGGGAGGTAATTGTTCCACCCTACTCAGCACTGGTGAGGCCTCAGCTGGAGTACTGTGTCCTCTTCTGGGCACCACACTTTGGAAAGATGTGGACAAATTGGAGAGAGCACAGAGGAGACCAAGAAAAATGATAAAAATTATAGAAAATCTGACCAGTGAGGAAAGGTTTAAAAAACTGGGCATGTTTAGTCTTAAGTAAAGAAGAGTTGGGGGACCTGACAAGTCTTCAAATATGTTAAGGGCTGTTAGAAAGAGGACAGTGATCGATTGTTCTCATGTCCACTGAAAATAGGAAAGACCTAATGGGTTTAATTTGCCGCAAGAGAGATTTAGGTTAGATATTAGGATAAACTATTAGCTAAGCACTGGAATAGGCTTCCAAAAGAGTTTATGGAATCCCCATCATTGGATTTTTTTAAAAAACAGGTTGGACAAACCCCTGTCAGGGATGGTCTAGGTTACTTGGTCCTGCCTCATCTCAGGACTTGACTTCTTGGGGTTCCTCTAAGCCCTACGTTTCTATGATTGAATGCTTAGCTCCAGTTGCATCTCATTGCTGCTTCTGTCATCTGGCTCTCTGCGGAAACTGGAATGGAATCCCCTGAGATCACTACCATCCTTCTAGGCACCAACTTGGGGTGGACCTTTCTTCCTCAAAGCAGGCTTCTTCATACTTTGGCTTCGTTGATTCCTGGGCACCCAAACTAGGTGGGGTATCAGTCAAACCCAGGCTTCAACTTTCTTTTTCCTGGGTACCAAGGATCCGCCTCACTTGTACCCGGGGCTGATTGAGATGCCCCAATGACTCACTGCTATGTCCGTAGTCTGTCGGAGGCAATTTTATTGTCCAACTTAGCAAACCAACAAACAAACCAGGTCTTAAGCTCACCCTTCAGATCTCTCCCCCCAGGGGCCTCTGACAGTCCTGCTGCTCCTGCTTCCTGCCAAACACACTCTCAGCTAGTTCCTTCCCACAGCCAGTCCTGTTCCCTTCCAGCTCTGTTCTCACTTAAGCTCTCTCGGACCCTTTATAGCCCAAGTGTAGCCCCTGCCCTCTTTATTGGCCCAACTGGGAGCATCTGCTCTGGCACAAGGGAGCTGGATGTACTTTGGTTATGAGGTCAGCATCTTGTGACACCCCCATATGCACTTATTCAAACACTTTTAAACAGGTGATGGAAGGTGCCTGTTGGGCCCTTATAAACAGCCCATTTTTATGTTCAACTTAACTTACTTTTGCATTGCTCTAGGACTGCCAGTTCTAAGGTTACAAAAAGTATGTATGCCTTTTTGCTGTTTGAAATTCAACTGTAATTATCCCATTACGGAGGAGTGGGAAATGTGACTGTAAAAGACTTTGTCAATGAGCATTCTGTATTTTATACTTTCTTTTTATAAGCAAAGACTCTTGAAAGGGTCATTGTGGTGTAGCTGTCCTCCCACTTTACTGCACACCAATTCAAGGAACTCTATTCTGGCTTTAGGGTAGACATATCCTAACAGAAAGTCCACAAAGGTCTGTGATGATTTATGCTTCTCCCACCCCTGCCTCCATCTCCCAGCTCAGTGCTTTGGTGCTTGATATCTGCAGAATGAACTCTCTAGAATCAGGTACTTAATAGCCTTGAGCATCTCTTTGTTCTCTTAGGTTTTGTACTGAATTGATTTACTGCTTATTTTTCCCAGTGATTTTTATTGTATTGCCATTAATAGTTTTACTTCTCATTCTGTTCCTCTTTAGTATGGCATGCTATATATCTTGACTCTGAGCTCTTAGTGTATTTATTCTCAAAATTAGCTACTAGGTTAACATGTGCCATCCCCAAAGGGACTCTGCCATCTCCAGTTGTGTCTAAGACAGTCTCCATATTGCTGGGAGCAGGGACAGTACCCAAAGACATATAGGGGTAGATTCTCACCTGGTGTAAATTGGCATACTACTATAGTGAAGCTATGCTGATTTGCACAGCTGAGAGACTCATGCCCATAATGAACAGGGAGGTCTCAGAGAAGATGTTTGAAAGTATGTGAATTTTCAGCTGAGGCTGCAGTGCTTGGGAGAATTGAGTGGAATGAATAAGAAATCAGCTCTTCTTGGCTGGTGGCAGAGTTTTCATGTGATGCCATTTATGGTGTAATGTTGGCCTGGAATGGAATTCCACTGTGGACCACAGACATTTGGAATACATAATGTATTCACCTACTCCCACATACAAAGCATCTATAACTGTTGGCCCCTTTGGGAAGTAATATCTCTTTGGGACTGTTTGGTAAAAGTGTCAGCTTCCATCAGGGACCTTCCATCTGTTTCCTTTCCTTAGTTTAGGTCTGTTAGCTGGTCTAGCCTTTATGGGCTTGTGGCATGGCTAATTACAGAGGCTGATGGAAAAGTACAGACATGGTTGCAGGCTGTCCACTTCCTTTAGAGATTTCAGTTTTCTCCCTTAGACTCCCTTGTTGCCCACATATAGATCTGTCTAGATAGGAATTACCCACAGTTTTTTTCCTCTTGATATTTTGTATGTCTATAGAGGTTTCCATCTGAGGCTCTCAAACGGTTTCACAAACAGTAATTAGAAAAGTCTCATACTAGCCCTGCGAGGTAGATAGCATCACCGTTTTACAGTTGGGGAAACCTAAGCCACAGACTGCTTAAGTGAGGCTTCTGTAGTAGTAGATCCTGGAATAGAACCAAGTCCTGTGCTTTATCCACTATACCATTTTAGACTATGTGCCCAATGTACTGATTATGATCCTACTGTATTTTTCTTTGAGTTAGTCTTGCCATTCCAGTGGGGTTCATTCATGTTGTCATCACCTGCTTATATACTGTAAGAAGGTTAATGTCCAAGTGAAGCTGAATAATCCTCTAAATCTCCTGGCAGTACTGCCAGTTCTGCTAAAGGAAAGGAAGTTATTCTGAAACCAAGCACTACAAATACAAAGTGGTGCTACATCCTGAAGGCTGAACAGTTGCTGACTACTGAGAATATTCTTCTTCCCTAAGATCCAACATGTGGGCAGTGACTCCAGGGAAATTCTGCACACAAGTGATTTGAGGTGCTGTTAGGTTCCCTCTCTTGTACTTTCGGACTGGTTGCACACAAGTTACTAATTTTATTTTATTTTTTATTTGTATTACCATAATGTCTAGGAGCCTAAGTGCCCCCCAGCTTGGGGAGTATTATCTTTTGCAGGCCCTTCTCTTCAGTATGGCTACTGCAATCCCCAGCCCCTTCTGCCAAGGTGGTGATGGTGCTTGCGCTACATTTTGAAAGTAATTTTTAGTCTCAGTGTCACCCTACATATGATATTAGTTGACAGCAACGTAGCTGTAAATTTGCAATGTGCTGTGTTATCACAAAAGTTCCATGTCATTTTTGGACTACATATGCAGACCAGTGATGTCACACAGCAGGGAAGTAAAACATTCCCCTCTCTGTGACTTGATGTGATTAGCTGAGATACTCTATTCGGTTTTGGAAATGAAGTTGAAGGAAAGATATTGGCAAACTGACACAAGTTTAGAAAATGATCACGGGCTAGAGGAGTTCACTTTACTGAGGAAAAATTAAAGTAACTAAATGAACATGGCCTGGCTAAGAAACAACCAAAGGAGAACACCATGTATTTGAAGCATCTGCATCTCAAGAAAGAAAATGAATTATTTTGGGTGGTACATCAGGATATAACTAGAATTGATGGGATGGCTTTAAAATCATGGAAATTAAGAGAGGAGAAACATATCCAGAGTTTTGCCTGAGTGAGGGCTTCAAAATTTGCCCATAAATGGTTAGGAAATAGGATTTCATAGGCTATACTTGAAAAAGAATTAATTCAAGAAGTGGCAATTGGCCATTAGATCATTTCTGTTGGGGTCCCAAGAAGGGTTTGTTTGTCCTCCAAAAAAGAAAGTTTTTACTGAAAGATCACATTATTATGGGGAGGTAAACTGTGTAAATGCTGGCAGCTAATGAGGGCTCTATGAACGGCGTCTATTTCATCACCTTGGGGGGAGGTAGGGCCTGTGGTACCATGCAATTTGAGTTTTATTTTTTGGTTGTAAGGAGGACCTCTGTTCCACTTGTTCCTCTAAGTATAAAATGGGACAGTCCCAAATCCTAAGGTGTGGTTTTATGTCCTTAATTATTCAGTGACAAGTGAAATTAGCAGTAACATTTCTGTTTCTATTCTTTCTTTTGTCTCCCCACACTCCCTTTCCCCACATTCTTAGGCTGAAATAAAGGGGGGCAGAAATGCAGAAACAAGGGAACAGAAGCAGAGACCGTCTCACATGTTTGTGCATTTTTCTCTTTGCCACTAGTCCCTTGTTTCTGCTGTTCTTTACCTTGTTTTATTTGAGCCTCTCTCCATTTCTTGTTTTCCTGACCACAGTGAAAAAAGGAGAGCGTGGTCCCCTTCCTCCATTCAGGGTATTGGGTGACCGCTATCCCTTCTGTTTGCTTGACCCTCCCTCTGCCTGGAAGGATTGTTGGTTTCATGTTGCTTCTGAGAAAGTGCTGCTGAGCAGGACTGCAGGCATGATCGTAGAGATAATTCATTCTATGGTATTTCTCCCATATGGGTAATGTTAAAAATATATTGTAGCATCAGTAAATGAACCATCAAAAAAACCCACCGGGATTCCAATGATCATGGGCTGGACTTTAGTGTCCTGTGCAGGCCAGCCAGAGGGATTCTCTTTTGCATACGAATTTTCATCAGCCGTAATTAAAGGTAACAGCCTTTTCTGATGTGACCTTTTTAGGGGTGGGGCTGTAGTCTGCTATTTAAGTAGTCCAATCACTCATTTTGTTAGTATTCGATACCGCTGCGAAAGTCCAGTGGGTTAAAGAAAGGTAATTTCTAACATCCATGACCTTCTGTAGCAGTCCAGATCCCACCTGATTTTGTTGGGGGGAGGGAAGTTTGTTTAGTTTGTTGTCAACATCAGGACTGCCAATGAATAGACAACAAGCCCCCGTATAATGGGAGTGACGTTATCAGACGTCTTTTCTCCTGTCCACACTTGCTGGTAAAGGAAGTACATTCATTTGTCTGAGCTGCTCTAGGAGATTGTACGTATGTTATAGATAAGAAATTACTCTTATTTATGGCAAGAAATGCTTCTTTCCTTTTGAACTGGCAGGCTGAGCAAAATGGTTACAGTTTTCCTTTAAGTAACATTGTCAGGTTGATGTCAATCTTGCCTCAGTCAAACCTTAAAATAGTCAACTATTGCAAGACCACATTATTGCCATTCCCAGCTGGCAGGTGTGCCTGATGGAACCTTGCAGTAACAGCTGGAGTTTATGTCCTTTGTGGAAATATTTGGCTCTGGTATTAACTGGCAGGTTTTAATATGTGTTGATTTTTACCACTGCCATTTCTGTTCATCAGGTATAACATAGTCTTGGTCAAGTGTATCTTAGCGATCTCTTAGCTTTTTATTTCCCTAGCTGTTCAGTGGGACCCGTGCTCCCCTGTGGCATTCTCTTCAACTGGAAAAGCTTGACACTAAATGGAGATATATTTTCAAATATAGTCAGGAAAGCTATTATTTTTTATTTAGCTTTTACTGTGTAATGGAATTTGTGACAAGGTTATTTGCTTCAATATAATTTTGTGTACTGATTAGTGTTCTTTGAAAAGAGCCTTGAGGCACATTGCATGAAAGGCGCTATACAAGCAGAGAATAGGAGGGTAAACGACCTTCATTTAAATGCAGTCAAGTAATCATTATCAAAGTTTTAAGCAATTTGAACTGCCTCACAGGAAGTATGGTGACAATAATTGCCAATGTCCTTAAAGGATAGCTGTACCCATTGTGATCACTGCCACATTCTGAGGTTCATGCAAGGAACAGCTCTTTTGGTTATGTATAAACAGCATATGAAGTGGCATTTAGAAATAAATATATAAAATGGGGGGTTCAGAGCCCTCTGCTGGCAGCTCCAACAGAATGTTGTGACACGGTGGTATGGGTGTGCAGTGCTAGAGGGCATAATGTTTCCTCGTTCTCCCCCATCTTTCTGTCTGTATCCATCTGTTCTCCTTATATTTAGGGTTATAAATTCTTTTGGGCAAGGACTATTTTTTTTGGTTCTGTATTTGTGCAGCACCTAGAGTAGGGTCCTGGTCCATGACTGGGGCTCCTAGGCACTAGAGGAATACTAATACTAATAATACTACTAATAAATGGTTCACCTTAGAAAAAGAGCTTTTCTCCTTAGTATCAGAGGAGAAGGGAAGCAACTAGTGTGCATGGGTAGGTACAGAGTTTGTCTTTCCAGTGATATAAATGGTGTCACTTTCCTGTTGTTTGGTGGCCATCACGTTAAGGCTCTGGAGTGCTGTTTTTAACTTAACTCTTAACGATTGGGGACTGAATTACACTGAGGAACTGAATAAGTATACATGTTCTTGGATTCTAAGCTCCTCTGTCTTCCCCCCGCCAAAGCACCCCAATGCCTGATACAACAGGCTATGTCTGTACTGACTTACTGCAACATGTAGAATACAGGCATTATATATGTGTAGCTGCTACTCGTTGCAGTGAAAGGCTGGAATCCAGCTGGGGCGAAAGGCTACCGCAGCTCCCTGTGGAGCATTTGACTGAGGTGAGGAAAGGCTCTGGCAGGGGAGGCAGGACATTACACTGCAAAAGATAGCAGTGTAGAGGTAAGAGGCACTGCTTGGGGTGTAGAGAGTTATGTAGGATATATACCATATGTAAGGCACTCTGCTCTACTTGCCTAAGCCACGTCTCACTGTCTACACTGCTGTTTATACCCTCGCTAGTTGGACATGCAGTGTCTGAGCTTTTACATGTTGCCAAAAGTGTAGACATTGCCTCAGTTACCTCATTCTCCCCTAACTTCCCAGTGCTTGGATGGCACTCTGTAATCTTCCTCTGATTCACATGCATTCATCAACTGGGAGGGGGAAGGTCTCTGTATGGAGTTTGGAAGGTTTGGATTTTGTAGGAGTTTTTATTATTATTTATTATCTAATATGAATATGCTTTCCTTGTATTTTGGACTGGTGTATCAGACCTTGTGTAGGTGATAAGTAAATAGCTAAATAAATAGCAGCATTTTTGAAATACCCTTTAGTCTTTCACTGTGGTTGCCATGATGTTTGATGAAGACAATGACCTTTCCCTGAAGGCTCAGTGCTGCTCTGGAGTCCCATACAGGCGCTGTCTGGGGCACAGTAGCAGCTGTCCTGCAAGACTCCATCCTCTGGAAGATAAAAACATTATGCTAGCCCTGCTACATTTTACTTGCTCCACAAAAATTATTTTTTCCATGGGCAATTAAAGAATAATTATGTTTTTTTCATTATCATCAATCATTCATCATCCTCATCATAGATGTGTGAGCAGATTGTGTGCTTGGGCTGGTAACTTTTCTTGGCTGCACTGTGCTCTTGAATTAACCCCTAGGAATAGTGCATGGGATGGGGATGAAGGTTCCATTATTTTACTTTCGTCTTCTTTTTCAAAGTGGGTCAGTGCTGCAGGTACCCGGTAAGACTGGCAGCATCAGTACAGTTTACAATGATGCCCACCCCCACACCACTGTTTAAAATACCTCAATTTCCATTCCGTTCATTTTGCCTCCAAGTACTTTGGCCAATAAGTTCCCTGTGGCTGAAAATGATTGTAACCCCTCCCTTCCTGCCTCCCTTTACAATCTTTACCCCCAAGAAAATGCACTACTGTCCAACCCATCTGTCAGCTGCCTCCTCTGTGCTTTTAGTTCTGCTGGGAGTACTGGAAAGTTGTTGAGAGAGCCTGTTCTTAATGACGGGTCCAGAGCAAAATGTCATATCTTTTTAGTGTTGTTGCCATGTTCAGAAAAGCATCCACATTTCTGGTGCTTCTTTGAGCCAAATAATTTTTTGTCTGACCCTTCTGAGATTTTCCCACCACTGTTATTCAGTGAAACTGTGCATTTATAAGATTATTTTAGCATCAAAACACAACTGCATTTAATTCCACTGGACTGCACTTTTGTTATTTCGAGCAGACTTTGATGCTCACATCAGCTCTGTAGAGTTCCAGAAGAGATTTAAGAAACAAATACCATAAAACAAACATGGCAAAATGAAAATGCAAGTATAAGTTAAAACATTTTGTGGTTTAGGTTGAAAAAGCAAAGAGAATACAAATAGAAGAATAATATATAGACATTGGTAGGCTGGGAGCTGTTAAAATAGGGTTTGTTCATTTTTCTAGGCCACAGTTCTGTGTTATCTCAAATTACAGGGAAGTCTTAAAAGCTGCATAGCATATTTTTCAGTAGACACCGTATTTTTTTTTAGTAAATGTAACTAATTGACCTAGAGAATTCAGCTCCTTAGAATGGAAATATTAGGTATTTTAACTTAGCACTGTAGAAAGCAGTAGTGTTCAATCTCCAAATAGTTCCAGTTATCACCATGTGATCTTTAGAGAGACATGGTGACTGAGGTAATATCCTTTACTGGACCAGTGTCTGTTGGTGAGAGAGACAAGCTTTCGAGCTACACAGCTCTGAAGAAGAGCTCTGTGTAGCTCAAAAGCTTCTCTCTCACCAACAGAAGCTGATCCAATAAAAGATATTACCTCTCCCACCTTGTCTCGCTGATATACTGGGACTGACACGGTTACAACAACACTGCATACAAGAAGTGATCTTTACTCTACTATGGAACTCTTGGGGGTTTCTAGTGAGCCAGTCTGTTGAGGGCAATGGTCCAAATTTTGGAGGTATGACCTGCAGCCAAGTTTTAAATAATACTCTACCTGGTGTTACTTCAGTTTGTTTTTTTAAGCTTCTGGATTTTGGTGTTTTTATGCTGTTACACTGGCAAACTTTTTGCCATATTATTTGCTACTTGTTGATTCCTGATATAACTGTCATCGTCCCAAATAGAAGAAAGAAAAGGAGTACTTGTGGCACCTTAGAAACTAACGAAGTGAGCTACAGCTCACTTCATCGGATGCATTCAGTGGAAAATACAGTGGGGAGATTTATATACACAATGGGTATTACCATACACACTGTAACCAGAGTGATCAGGTAAGGTGAGCTATTACCAGCAGGGGAGTGGGGGAGGGGAACCTTTTGTAGTGATAATCAAGGTGGGCCATTTCCAGCAGTTGACAAGAACGTCTGAGGAACAGTGGCAGGGGGAGAGGGGGGAGGGAATAAACGTGGGGAAATAGTTTACTTTGTGTAATGACACATCTACTCCCAGTCTTTATTCAAACCTAAATTAATTGTATCCAGTTTGCAAATTAATTCCAATTCAGCAGTCTCTCATTGGAGTCTGTTTTTGAAGTTTTTTTGTTGAAGAATTGCCACTTTTAGGTCTGTAATCGAGTGACCAAAGAGATTGAAGTGTTCTCCGACTGGTTTTTGAATGTTCTAATTCTTGACGTCTGATTTTGTGTCCATTTATTCTTTTACGTAGAGACTGTCCAGTTTGGCCAATGTACATGGCAGAGGGGCATTGCTAGCACATGATGGCATATATCACATTGGTAGATGTGCAGTTGAACAAGCCTCTGATCGTGTGGCTGATGTGATTAGGCCCTATGATGGTGTCCCCTGAATAGATCTGTGGACATAGTTGGCAATCGGCTTTGTTCCAAATAGAGTTCTTTACCCTAGTTACTGTAGGTGTGTTCACTTCTATTTATCTACTCTCTTTCTCTGTAATTACGATCACTGCACCATTCTTCAGTGAATTACTTGTTGTGACACCACCGGTCTGTTTCCATTGTTGCATTCTGTTAACAATGGGACGGATCCTGCTTAAGTTGGACTCATTGATAAAACTCCCATTGGCTTCAATGGGAGAAGGGCTTTCAGTGTTTTTAGTGGGATCTTGGGGCCAAATCTTGAGGGACACTTGCAACTCCTGTTGATGACAGTGGGAATTGTGGGTGCTAAGCAGCTCTCTAGATTTGCACCTGCACTAGGAAGGTACTTTAAATCAAGGATTTGAATGGTCAGATTCAAGTGATGGCACTGTATCTAATTTTAATTAAATAGCGCACAAACACAGATGCTGAATTTTCATAAATAAATATTATTTATTGAAAATTGTTACTCTCCTGTAACTAAGGCCATGTCTATACTACATACTTCTGCTGGCATAGCTATCTTGGTGAGGGGCATGATCCCTGACTTACCTAACTGTGCCAGCAGAAGTCCCTAGTGCAGACACAATTACACTGCCAAAACTGTGCTTTTACTGGTGTAGCTTGTTTGGCTCTTGAAGGAGGGAGGTAGGGAGGTTGGGTTGGAATAAGCTATACTGGTAAAGTGCAGCTTTGCCAATATAAGCTGCATCCATGCTAGAAGTGCTCTGATGTATATCAGTAAAGCACCTCGAGTGTAGGCGTGGCCTAGATGTCCTAATTTGGTAGTCAAAATAGAAATATGTTTGTTAAGCCTAGATAGCATTTTAACAGAGTTACTGTAGCAAGAAAACAGATTATCTAGCCACATGTTCAGATTACCTTCATTTCTTACTGGAAGTGATGTTTCAGTTAAGCACTAATTTATGTTACACTTGAATATACAAAGCAATAAATTTCCACTCTGTGGAACCAATTCTGTGGAGACATTTAAGCCCAGATTTTTAAAGATATTTAGGCATTGCTCCACTCGGTGTTGCAATACCTAACTGACTTAGGAGACTAAGGCCTGGTCTACACTACAGATGTGCGTCAGTATAACTGTCACTCGGGGTGTGAAATATCCACACCCCTGAACGTTATACCAATCTACACCCCCTTTCCCCCATGTAGATGGCGCTATGTTAGCAGGAGGGCTGCTCCCATTGACAGCTTCCACCTTTCAGAGAGGTGGATGAACTACGCCAATGGGAGAGCAGTCTTCTGGCAGCATAGTAAAATGCTGATGCAGCTTTTTAAGTGTAGGCTTGCCCTAAGTCTCATTTTCAAAAGTGATTTAGGTTTTGGCAGTGTAACTGTGTCTGCACTATGGACTTCTGCTGGCACAGTTAGAGTGATCACTTTACATAAACTATTACCAGCAGGAGAGTGGGGTGGGGGGAGAGAAAATCTTTTGTAGTGATAAACACCCATTTTTTCATGCTTTGTGTGTATAAAAACAAACATCTGTATTTTCCACAGTATGCATCCGATGAAGTGAGCTGTAGCTCACGAAAGCTTATGCTCAAATAAATTGGTTAGTCTCTAAAGTGCCACAAGTACTCCTTTTCTTTTTGCGAATACAGACTAACACGGCTGTTACTATGAAACCTGTCACTAGGTTGCCTCCCTCATTCAGTAAGGGGCCCACACTTTCCTTGGCTTTCTTCTTGTTGCCAACATACCTGAAGAAACCCTTCTTGTTACTCTTAACATCTCTCGCTAGCTGCAACTCCAAGTGTGATTTAGCCTTCCTGATTTCATTCCTACATGTCCGAGCAATATTTTTATACTCATCCCTGGTCATTTGTCCAATCTTCCACTACTTGTAAGCCTCTTTTTTGTGTTTAAGATCAGCAAGGATTTCACTGTTAAGCCAAGCTGGTCGCCTGCCATATTTACTATTCTTTCTACACATCAGGATGGTTTGTCCCTGTAACCTCAATAAGGATTCTTTAAAATACAGCCAGCTCTCCTGGACTCCTTTCCCCCTCATGTTATTCTCCCAGGGGATCCTGCCCATCAGTTCCCAGAGGGAGTCAAAGTCTGCTTTTCTGAAGTCCAGGGTCCGTATTCTGCTGCTTTCCTTTCTTCCTGTCAGGATCCTGAACTCGACCATCTCATGGTCACTGCCTCCCAGGTTCCCATCCACTTTTGCTTCCCCTACTAATTCTTCCCGGTTTGTGAGCAGCAGGTCAAAAAGAGCTCCGCCCCTATTTGGTTCCTCCAGCACTTGCACCCGGAAATTGCAGGGAATTTTCTTTGATTCTGTCAGGCTTTCAGAAGTTTTGTGTCATGCAATGACGTGAATTAGGCATGTGCTGCTTTTCTTTTCTCTTTTTTTTAAATTTGTTTCATTCGGTAAATGTAAACAGATTCTTTGTTATTTCTTGTGGAAGTTTACAATGGCAATGGCAAGATTATGCAAAAACTGGAGTAAAATTGGTTCATACTATATATCATGGTAATACATTGTAAGAGCTCGTTTGTTAAAATATCTACTTATTCTGTACCTACAGATATCAAAAATACACCATATAGCGCATTAGGTCCATCAGATACTGTATATAATGTGTTCACATAAAACTTTCAAGACATAAATCCATTCAATGCACTAGAATCTTTTTGTATCAAACTTTCTACAGACTTCTTAAATCATTCTGATCATTTGAGAGCAGAACTATTTAAGGTACAAGTGCAGTGCTGTGCAAAAGCTGAGATCTCTGTATTTTATGCTTACTTGAATTGATCTATAAACTTATTTTTAGAAGTTACTTTCTGGTAACATCTGCATAACCTGATTTACTCTAATCTGATTTTTCCAAGCTTTTTAAGCAGTGCTGAAAATCACTTTAGGGAATAGATTGGCTTTCCAACTGAGTTTTCAGAATAAAGTTGGGGTCATTGTGTTCCTTGAGAGATTGGCTGAATGCCACTAATAGTATGTTGTGACTGTTTTTAAATCTAACAGTTGGCTACAGTACACTTGAGTAACTTCCAGATTTGTTGTCAAGCAGGTATGATTTCAGCAGAGATGCTATCTGACATACACAGCAACACGCAATATGCAATTAGGACTAAGCCGCACTAGATCATTTTTGCAGGTTTATTGACTCAATTCAAACACTGGTCTGTGCCGTATCTGGATTAAATGCATAGGGAAATCTTTTATTTTAAAAAGTTAAGAATGTAACCTCGAGCGATATAATTATATCCATTACGTACCTAGAAGAGTAACATACATTTAAATAAATAAATAAAATGTAACAGATATCTGAGTTATAAGAAGTGCTGTATGATGCCAGCTTGCAGACTACAAATAATTCCGTTTCATGTTGAATTAATGGTTTGTATTGTGAATCTTACTTGGGCTCTGTCCATAGGGTCCACTAGACAGGTAGGGAAGAGTCTCTTCCCCTCTCTCGTAGCCAAACCGCAAAGGTGTCATCCATGGGTGCATTGCTAGCATTGCATAAGCCCCATAGGAGAGACTGGTAAAAGCATTTCAGGTCTTGGAGAGAGCATGCCAGGTTGGATTAGATGTGAAATTATGTTCCCTCCCATGCCTGCACACCTGGTGGCTGTAGAACAGTGGTGGGCAACCTGCGGGCCGAACGCGGCCCATCAGGGTAATCCGCTGGCGGGCCGCAAGACAGTTTGTTTACATTGACCGTCCGCAGGCACGGCCGCCCGCAGCTCCCAGTGGCCGCAGTTCACCATTCCCGGCCACTGGGAGC
This sequence comes from Natator depressus, assembly GCF_965152275.1. NCBI lineage: Eukaryota > Metazoa > Chordata > Testudines > Cheloniidae > Natator > Natator depressus. The sequence continues at coordinate 34,805,568 of NC_134244.1, read as the reverse complement.
TGCGGGCGGCCATGCCTGAGGATGGTCAGTGTAAACAAACGGTCTTGCAGCCTGCCAGTGGATTACCCTGGTGGGCCGCAGGTCGCCCACTACTGCTGTAGAGTAATGCTAAGAGGAGTGCTACAAATGCAGAACCTGCTGCTCTCAAACATACTACACCAGCGCCTCTGAAGGATTATGCTGACTCCCGCAGGCACAAGCCGTAATTTAGCCCTCTGATGATATGCTAGTATTTAAACATTAATGCTTGCTTAACTATGGGCAATTGTTACTCTTTTTTCCCTCTCAGTTTTTGGTTCTCTGTTAAATTGCCTTACCAAATGAAACAGGTGATAGTATCACCTAAAGCTGATTTTTCCACTCAGATTAGTTACTGTATTAATAAGTACATATAACAAGCCAAATTATCTCCTGGTATAACTCCACTGATTTAAATGGCAGAGAAATTGGCCTAATATTTTGGCTTTGTTTAACTTTTTTAGCATGTGAATTCAAGCTGCAGCATGCTGTTCCTTGAAGCACTGAACTCATGTGATCTAGCCATGAACATCTGGGAGCATCACAATTTTAGGATTACTAGGGAGACTGGCGGACAGATTTTCAAAGGTATTAAGGTGACCAAAGATGCAGGCACATAGGCACATAGCAGGATTTTCAAAAGCACCTACCTGCCTCACTCCCATTGATTTTTTTTTTAAAATACCATCCCCTAAACACCTTTAAAATCTGAGGTGTTTTTTCATATACATACTGTTAGCTCCGGTATTGAGATCCAATTTCTGACTTGATCTGAATTAATAGTAGAGACAGGCCTGAACTAGAACTTTGGATTTAAAGTAGCCCCAGCTTGGGAGTAGTTTATACACAGATCCAAACATTTTAGTGCAGCCTAACTCTGATTACTGTGCACAGAAGAGACCGCAAACAGCGTCAGACCCACACTATGACTGAAATTAGAATTTATAGCTCTTATTCGTAAACTCACAGATAATGTAGAAAGTGTGTTTTTGCCAGTTGAATGTTCAGAGTTAGTGTCATCCTAATTGGTTGCCAATGACAGAGTAAATATTGTTCCATCTGTGCACTATTAGAGCTGATGAGTGAAGGTTTATAACACTTGAGCGGTGGATGTCAAGCAGCCTAAAAACGGGATTGGGAAACATCTCATTTGGATCCTCTTGCATTTATAACCATTTAGGGGAAGGTCATGAGGGAGGAGGCCGTACTCTTCTGTACCCATTTCATCCCAAAATTATGCCACAACACTTTTTTTTTCTTCAACAGACTTTACTTGATTGTTAGCCTGAATCCTGAAAGTGAAAGGATTTCAGCCAGTGTGTCCATATCAAAACATTAAAGCTATTTTTTCATGTGCAGACATGTAGTTTTAGAGGAGATCACTTGGCATTAGAATTGCACAGACTGGATTAGTTGGACCAATATTCTTTATTTATTACATAACTCTGAGACCAAAAATAGAACAATTCTTAGGAGAGCTCCCTTCCAATGCAAATGTTTGTAACATTATAGTAAAATGAATCTTTATAAAAGGTAGTTCAGTATTTATTTAATCCTTATACCTGAAAATGGTTTCTCTTAAAATGTAATTGATTCAACTAAATCAACTCAATATTATATTGGGGGATGGTACAGTAACTCCTCACTTAAAGTCATCCCGGTTAACGTTGTTTCGTTGTTATGTTGCTGATCAATTAGGGAACATGCTTGTTTGAAGTTGTGCAATGCTCCCCTATAATGTTGTTTGGCAGCCACCTGCATTGTCCACTGCTTGCAGAAAGAGCAGCCCGTTGGAGCTAGCTGGTGGGGGCTTGGAACCAGGGTGGACCAGCAGCCCCCCATCAGTTCCCCGCTCCCCTAAGTTCCCAGGCTACCAGTTGCCTGCAGTTCAGCTGTCCCTCCCCCCACTGCCATGTGCTGCTCCTGCCCTCTGCCTTGGAGCTTCTCCCGGGAGACTCCTGCTTGCTGTGCAGGGGAGAGGAGGGGGGGGGGGGCTAATGTCAGGGTGTCCCCCTCACCCCGCTCCTGCTCCCCGATTACCCTTTCTCCATATAGAGCAGGGTGGGGACATGACAGGGCTCAGAATGGAGACCGCAGCTTTTGCCTCAACTTCCTGATCTACTTAAAAAGGCAATGTACTTAGAGTGGTGCCAGCATACTTAAAGGAGCAATGCGCATCTATCTCTCTCTCTCTCCCATACACAGGGTGTGTGTCTCTGTCTGCCATGCTGTCTCCCCTCCCTCCATTCGTGCTGCCTTGTAGAGTGTGAGGCTACATTAACAACAGTGTGTTAACCCTTGAGGGCTTCAGCTGAATGCTAGTTCATCATTTAGCAGTAAGGCATTCTCTGAGAAATATTCCACCCTCTAACTTCACCGCCATCATCATTGCTGTGTACAGTATTAAATTGTTTGTTTAAAACTTATACGCGCTCTTTCTTTCTCTCTCTCTAAATAAATAAATAAATAAATATAGTCTTTTGTCTGGTGAAAAACATTTCCCTGGAACCTAACTCCCCCATTTTCATTAATTCTTATGGAGAAATTGGATTCACTTAACATCATTTTGCTTAAAGTCACATTTTTCAGAAACATAACTACAATGTTAGGTGATGAGTTACTGTATTTTGGTGAATGGGTATGGAAAGGAGGAAGGGGAAGTTTTCATATGGCTGTAGAAAATAAATTTTCATCTCCAAATTCTCGCATTTAGGCTGTGTGACACTGGAAATATTTCTTGTGAGTAATAAACCTTTACTTAATGTGGTGGAATTTTTCCAGTTCAACTTCTTGTCCTCTTTGTAGCTTGATTAAACAAATTAATTTTTACATAATTGGAAATCAGCCCAGCATTTCATGAAGATGTTGCTCGGTATTTAAAAAATAAACTTAAAGGAATACTAATAACTTTACTATTTAAAGGACGGCAAATCCCATTCAGAATCACAGGAAAATGCCATAGACAATACAAACTAATTTATCCAAACTCTTTCATTTGAAACAGGGTCATAATTCATGGCATGTATAGATTCCATTGAAAATTTCCCTGTGTATCCAAACATACTCAAATTTTCCCCTTGATATACTGATAATTGAGATTGTTCAGTATATGTGAATATATCTGTCACCTTAGATATATTTTCAATACCTTTTTATGTACTCAGAAACATTATTGTTAAGACGGATTCAAACACTTATCATTAATTAAACTATTAAAGCCTTTAGTATGTAGAAATTAGAGATTGACAGTGCCCCTTCATTTAAGATATAGCATCTTGCACAGAACTGAGTTTTTTCTAGGGAGCTTGTGTTACCACATGTAGATATAGAAAGGAGGGAGAAGTAACTAATATTTTATATTTTCTATCATACTGAGAAAGAAAATTATATTACAACTGGTTCACTAAATATATTGGCACTGCTCTTACAGACAACCAAAAAAACTATAATTAATTTGGAATGAAGGTGCAAGAAAGAAGCAATGTTTATTGGGAATAGTCAGAATCAGTCTTGTTTACTGGAGGTGTGTGATACTGTTTAATATATTTTTCGCTTTTTTTTAAGGAAGAAACGCAAAAGAAATGGTTTTCGAGCAGTGCTGTGCTATACCATATTTAAATAAACACACTTCTGCATATTGAAATGTATGTTCTCTGGGTTTACTACTGATAAAAGCATGAATATTACTATGATTAGGAAATTATATAATGTCACAGTGTGATTGACTGACTGATAGCTGAATGAAAATGAACCAAAAAGCATGCAGGGGTAGATGCATATTCTGATGTTACTTCAGACAAATTTTCCTGCATCTAACAGTTAAACACAGAATGGAACTGGTATTTTCCTCCTCTTGTTTGATTTTGTGTTTCTGGCCATTTTTTGTTGTAAAACCAATAGAAGAGGTATGAATAAGTTACTATAACAGAAATAGAGTTGAACAATTGTGTGATTGAGATTATAGTACAGCTACAAAAAAGACAATGCACATTAAATGGGTGTCAATTATCAATTCATGTTGACTGACTAGAAAAGAATCCTTGATTTTTTTTTTTAAATAATTTTGTTTTTGTAATGTAAGTGGTACAAACGCCTAGACTTAAGACATGCATGTCTGAGAAAATTACCAAGGAGTCATTTAAAGGTACAGTTAGAAAAATGCCTTCATATTATTTTTTTAAACCATTTTATTGATGTTTTTTCATTTATTATCTGTCCCCTAAAGGCTCCTTCACACTGAAGTCCACAGTGGCACTCACTAGTGGGGATGAAGCAGAAAGACCACTGCAGGATTCCCTATTTCAAAGCTGAACCAATATTTACCATTGACACATTCATTCATCTGTGCAGGGTCATTGGAAATCCCCTTTTTCTAGTTTTCCCTTCCATTCAGGGAGCAATTCTTAAAAGAGCAAACCCCTAGTGTGAAGAGATAGAAGAATTCTCAGCGCGGCCAATGGTGCCAGGAATTGAATTAAAGTTGTCCATTTGCAGATGACTGTATGTTGGAGTTCCCAGCATATTCAGCCACAGTGCTTGCTGCTGCTGTTCTGTTTACTTGAAATACTATCAGAGGTACTTCAATTTTATTAATTTTTTTTCTTGCAAAAAGTCATCTCTCAACAACAACAAGAAAAAATGCTGCGAGGGAGTAAACCCCATTTTAAAATGTGTACCTAGAGTTCAAACATTTTATTTCGTTCTTGCTATTCTTTTAAATATGGGTTTGTGTTAGAAATGATTGCAGACTGATATAGTTACAGAGAGGTAAATAATTCCAGAATTTACTTCTTTTGGATAGTTTAATACGTGTCACTTACATTGCTGTTGTTGACACCTTAGATCTCTATTTTGGCATAAATCCAATTTTGACATGACGAAACCTACAGTTTTGTCTCTTTTCACATGCATTATCTCTTCCACGTGAAAGGCACTGTGAAGGCGTGGGCTGCCATTAAATCTTAAATGCCTGCAGTCAACACTAAGAATGCTTCTTTATTTCAGTTTGATTTCCTTTGTCATGAGAGATGCATTTGGTGAATGTATCTGGGAAAGCTTGCAAATTGCCAAAGATTTTTGTAAGAAGGAGCTGAAGAACTTACAGGAAGAACGTAACAAATGTAGGGCATGAAGGCATGAGAATGGTAAAACCTGTCTACCCCAGGCCCATCAGCCAAAATCCCTATCCTAGAACCAAAATCATTCTCCAGCTGCAAGGTATTTTGAAGATGTAGATCTCTGTTCTTGGTGACTGCAGTTGTTTCCTAAGGGACAGATTTTTCCAGGGGAACTTCTACTTGGTGATCACAGTGAGACTACTCAAAGTGTAGAGTATTGCTCATGTGAATAAGGGTGGCAGAATCTGGTCCTAATATAAATCTCTTTTAGCTGGAGTTTGCAGAAAATAATTCTTAAAACTTTCCATAATTTCCCTATCCTCTTCCTTATGTTGATAGATGTACAAATTATAGGCATTGTTTTACAAACAAGCATAAGGGTACCATTACTCATGTGATTAAAACTAACTGTATGAGCATATTGCATTTGTAGGATCAAGCTCCATATCTAACACAGCAACTTCTTTTCATTTGTTTGGATACAACTACCCCGCAAACATATTTTTAATTAAAAAAAAAAAAGTTTACAGAGAATGCCTATATACCATGCATATAAAAATACACTCTATCATAGAATCATAGAATATCAGGGTTGGAAGGGACCTCAGGAGATCATCTAGTCCAACCCCCTGCTCAAAGCAGGACCAATCCCCAATTAAATCATCCCAGCCAGGGCTTTGTCAAGCCTGACCTTAAAAACTTCTAAGGAAGGAGATTCTACCACCTCCCTAGGTAACACATTCCAGTGTTTCACTACCCTCCTAGTGAAAAAGTTTTTCCTAATATCCAACCTAAACCTCCCCCCACTGCAACTTGAGACCATTACTCCTTGTCCTGTCATCTTCTACCACTGAGAATAGTCTAGAACCATCCTCTTTGGAACCACCTCTCAGGTAGTTGAAAGCAGCTATCAAATCCCCCCTCATTCTTCTCTTCTGCAGACTAAACAATCCCAGTTCCCTCAGCCTCTCCTATCTTCATCATGATGCTATACTTGGGAACCAAGTATTGGGGTGTTGTAAAGAGGTATGGTGGGGTGTTAAATCTAACTGAACACTTACAAAAGGGGAAGAGTGTGCCATGAGGAGACACCATGTAATGAGGGCAAGGTGTGCTCTAAAGCAACCCAGAGCTGATTCTAGCCGAATACCTGTAACCACAACTAGTATCCTTACTTTGTGGAGCATGGGGGCCTTTTCTGGGCAATATATTGTTTAAAGTACTGGGAGAGACAGTTTAATCATTTTAAGAGTATGCTGTGTAACTGATCTTGGACGTGCCCAGTACTCGCCAAAGATTTATTGAAAAAATCATTTCTAGCATGACTGTCTTTCCCTCAAAAATAGTTAAAATATGAAATAAAGCAGTCATGCTCAGCAGCAGCTTTCACTGATGCATTTAGGGCATTCCTTCTCTTTAGCAATCCAGACCTTTTTAAGAAATGTCATCTCTGATTATTCTCAGTATAAAATGGCCCATCAAAGCTACCTTGGTGCAACCTTACCTCTTAAATATCAGCCTGCGACCTCTAACCGTTTGTTATCAAGTATCTTTTTGTTCAGTTGTGGCAAACCTCTCGGTGTAATCCTCCTTTTGACATAGAATGAACAAGATGGGACACCAGCCTTAGGAGTTTTTTATTAAATCACAGATGTATTTATTTAAAATGTTTTGGGCAAATATTTAAAAACTAGCATAAAACTGGCGTATTTTACCACAGAAAGGTAATCAGATTGATTTGGGGAATACTGATGTGTAAATGAAATATTCTAAAGTAAGGCCATGGGCCAAATAAAGGCCAATATTAGGATTTTGGAGGCGCCCAGTGAAGTATGAGGTCAGAGGTCCCATCGTCTCTCAACAATTTCTCCAACCTTTCAGCGCTTCCAGTTAACTAAGTTGCTTCTTTATTCCCGCAATCACCTTACATTTTTCCTTTCTCTTTCTATTATTCACCCCAAATCTTGACTTGTGTGATAGTGTATTCAAAAAGTAGCAGATACCACAATTGTTATATATCAGTTTTGGGAACTGACCTGCTATTTGGAGTGAGTGGGGTGGCATGAACTTGGGTTGGGGACCTCCTGGCATAGGTGTTGGAACTAGGGGTGCTGGGGGTTCTGCCACTCCCCTTGACTTGAAGTGGTATCCATCACGCACAGAGTTTACAGTTTGGTTCAATGGCTCTCAGCACCCCACTATAAAAATTGTTCCAACACTGCTGGATCATGGATTTCCCAAGACCCAGTTTTTTAAGAACTCCTTTAACCATCCTATTTTCTAGTAGTTTTTTTCTCTCTCTTTCTCTAGCTTGCACACTCTCACTCTGTCTTTTTGGTTCAGCTTTAATGCTGAAATAGAAGACAATTGTGGTTACACAAATAGGTACAAAGGGAAAGAGCATATATGGCAGATCTAGGGGAGAGATGCATTTGATTAAACCAATACTACAGTTCATGGAAATCCCATGGCATACCCCATCTCCCTCCATGAACTGGGCGGTAAGGTTTATAGAGTGTAAGGTGCAAACACCAGCATATTGCTTTCTCTGTTTTCATCTCTTCTAAGAACAGAGAACTAAATTCCAAAATTCCTCCCAGCTGCAGTACAGTATGTGACTTTTGGGAAAATATGCCAATTTAGAGTAACTTAAAGGAAGTGTATTTAGGATTACAGTCAGTGTAGTCTGTCAGGATCGTGTAATTCAAGAATTTCCTTGATGATACACTTTTTTTCTGAGTTCCTTTTCAAACATAGTTGTGTCATTGTTTCCAGACATGAGCAAGAGAGGAAGAAATTATATATTGTATTGTGTATATACTCCAGAGCCAAACATTGTATTTGTAGATTTTTCAATATCCATTATAAAAAGTAAACATAGAATCCAAAGTATAAAAGTAAGGAATGTATTTCACATCTCATACTTCAGTGCATAAGGTAATTGGCTGTAGAGGTCAGGCAGGAATTCCCCTATAACTCTGTGTTGAGCAATACACAGCTGTCTATCTGCATTATGTTTTTTATTGGGTCTTCATTGGGTATTTTTAATGGCAATGATACAAAGATATGCAAAAATAAATAAATAAAAACTAGATGGACAGGCATCAAATATAAACTTCAAAAAATAGAAATAAAAATCAAGGACGACTACCCTGTCCTCGGTCCCTCCCAAACCAGCTTGTGTATATCTCACTTTCACATTTAATTTACTTTATATATAAAAATGTTTCCTAAAACATGGAATTCTTCAGTTTTGTTTTTGTAAGATGTTTCTAGGAAACAATTTTTGTCATGGTACTGTGCACCAGACTTTTATAACCGGAACACAAGAGCTCTTTTACCTCCTTAGGAGCGTGGGCATATTGTTAAATAAGGGCATAATGGAATTAATGTGGGATATTGTCTACTACAACAAAGAGGATTCCAGACCTGTTGCACAAACATTCTCGCCTGGTATAGCCAGACTTTTGTGCTGTTATGCAAACATATCATATTGTAAATGGTGCACCACTAAGCCTGTAGGCACCAATGATACAAGTATGAATATTTCAGAAGGTATTGGTCACAGAAAGTTTTGTCTAGAATTGTTGAGGCCAGTGTTATTCCCTCTTTAAAACAAGTCAAACATCTACTGGGGGAATGATCACAGTACACCAAATAACCTTCAACACTATGTGAGATAGCCCTATATTATTTTCCACCCAAAAAACAAACAAACAAAAAGTAAATCCAGATAATGCCATCTTCAATAGGAGTACAGAAATGTCCACAAACAGTCTGCAACACCCGCAAGGCTCTGCAGAAAGTGTTGGTGAGCCAGGTGACACTCTTTTCTATAAAGGCTACATTGTGTCTGTTAAGTGAAGCCTGTTGTAAGGGGTAGTACAGAGGTGCACTCCCCCAGGGGAAGCAACTTGGTTGTACCCTTAGAGCTCCCTGGATATGCTGGTGGTGGTAAATAATTTCTGCACCTCTGTAAAAAGTGACCAGCAATCTCTGTGTACTTCTACCCCCTTTTAGACAAGTTGCTCCCAGCTCTTCCATGACCACAGCAGAGCCTGTAATTCCAGCCTGCCTTTATGCAGGCAGTGCAGTGAGATGGTGAGTCCTGACTCTACTCCTGCATGGCTATATAAAGGCCTACGCAGTCAATACTGAATCAGTGATGCATTTCATGGGAATTCCATGGCATACCCTCTCAACATGATGTTAAGGAGGCATTGTGCTACCGAAAATGCTGTCTTTAGAGATGTGATTTAAAGCATGGGTCCTGGCCACTTATGTTCATTAAGAGTCCATGGCTCTTTTCATAAGAGGTAGATAGTAAGCCTTAATGTTCTGCGAAAATTCCAGATGTCTGCCTGCCTACGACTACAGTTTCACCTGGATCATTCACTTCCTGTCCTAAACTGTTGTGTAAGGCTGCTGTGTGGTAGTAAACAGATATGGCATTCCATATTGGGGTAGTAATATTTCAGTGGTGGTAATACATGCCGATAGGGCCTGGTCCTTCAACTGTAACCCTAGCAAGTAGCTGTGTAAATAAAGTTTCCATAATCAGGCCCGGAGGACCCAATGCTCTCAGATGCTAAACCCCTCAATCCCTAAGGAAGACAGGAGCTGTGGTTGCTCAGAATCTCACACGATTGGATCACCTACATGTTGTAAGGTTGGTAAAACACTTAGAGGTCTTATATAAAAAGTGTTATAGCCAGGCAAGTTTATGATTTAAAAATCCGTATTACAAATAGAGAGTAAGTTCATAGCCCAGAAGTCCAAGGAGGTGTCGTTTTTGTTACATCTGGGAGTGGGGAAGAAGTTGCAGTGGAGTATTTTTTCTCTCTATGTTAGAACCAGGTGAAGTAGATATAATGATGTCTAAGACATTTGGTGTGAATTTTCAGTTCCCAACTAAAACCCTGATTTTAAATGACTTGTAGACCAAGATATCTGCTGTAATACTGTAGTGAAGGATTTATTGATAAGTAATTGACAATTCAGAGCATCCGTGCTTTCCTAGTCAAATCAACAGTAAAAAACATATGTTCTATATCTTAGAGCATTAGGTTGTCACTCATAAATGATGTGAAGTTTAATGCATTATTCAAAAGTATATGAGGAGGCTCCAAAGAAGCTGCAGGGCCTTTGTTAGCTTCTGCTGTCTGTATTAAAAAAAGGAAAAGAAAAGTCTAACTACGAAAGACTTAAAAATGCAGCATTTGGGATTGTGCAATAGTTGGATGCACTAGCGATTGGTTTTTTTTGGATCTGACTACAAATGCAGTTCAGACTTAAGAAACTGGAATAACTATAAGATCTGATACCTATAAGAACCCACATGGGAATGAGTCCCCCCCCACACCCCAACACATACACTACTTTGTAGTGCAAAGAAGTACATACCACAAAATCAGATGAAACTGGCATTAATTTGGCAGTCTCAGTTCTCATAGCCCTATTGATTCAGAAAGCTGCAAACAGATATAAAGGCTTATTGGCTCCAATTTTGATTACTGACGTTTTGGGGGTTAGGATAAATAAAAAGGTGTTATGGGAGGAATCATCCAGTAATAGAGTTCCCATTAACATCTTACCATAAAGTTCTGATATAAAATCTGAGATCAAGGGAATTAAAGTCTTCTGTAATTTTTTGGTGGTTCCATTATTGATTGTTATTATTGTTCCATCTTCTTCATATGTAGGGTGACCAGATAGCAAATGTGAAAAATCGGGATGGGGGTGAGGGGTAATAGGTGCTTATATAAGAAAAAGTGACTGTCCCTATAAAATCGGGGCATCTGGTCACCCTATTCATGCTTTCTTCACAATGTCCTGAATGCAACTTCAAAGATTCTCTTTGGTATAATTTTTAGCAAGCAAAATAATATTTACATCATGGTATGTTTTGTCCAAGCGTAAGAGCCCAAAGAGTTTGCTGCATTTCTTATTTATAATTTAGGAACACGTATTATGTCAAGCACAAATCAGTCTAATGAGAGAATGAAATCAGTGACTATTCCCTGAATCAACTCTGTGGATTTTTAATTAGCATAGATCTCATACGCTCAATCCATTTTCTGTTGAGTCTGCATTAGAATTTGCAGTGTGTTTAGTGTGGGTGTTACTAGTGTACAGAGAGTGGGTATCAGGCTAAATTGAACTTCCTATTGATGACAAACATACCTCTCACTGATCATTGTGTTTTATGAATAATGTATGTCACAATGTTACATTGTCTGAGCTATATTTTTTCTTTTACTGTATGAGCATGGTTGTTGGCTGGATAACTACAATGAGGCAATGGCATTTGAGGTATCATATAGAAAAAAACAGCATTTGTTATTTTCTTTAGGGACATAAAGCAATTTGCTGGCTCTTTCATATAAAGCACTTTCAGCTGTTACTGTGAAGTCAGCACTGGCCAATGTTCCTTCAAGTATCACTTCTTAAACTGTCACTTTTGTTCATTATCACTCAGCTAATGACGACAAAATTTATTATTTGTATGTTAATGACTGGAAATTGTTTACAGATGGTATGGGTTGGAGTACACAGTTGAACAAAGACAAGAGGAGTGAGCAATTTGCATGCCTGGTGGAGGATACCTGACTCATGGTACAATATGGATCCCCAAAATAATCCTGATTGATTGCCATGTAGGACAATTTTTAAACCATTCTAAAATTTTCTCTGGAAATATTAACTGCAGTTTAGCTTGAACATAAGACAAGTGTATATTCAAATACACTTGGAAAAAAATATTGCAGTAAATCTAACATCACAGCTACTGATTCCTTTAGCTTAATTATGACACTACTAAATGTGAAAATCTATTCAGTGCTAGGAACACTTTTCACATTACATTCACGCTAAAGATTGGCTGTTAAGAGCTCATTACTGGTAGTTTTCTAAAGAGCGGTTTATTAAACACTGTTACCTAATAAGCATCTTTGGTGGTGCAAATTGCTGAAAACAGTAATGAGTCTGATTAGACTTCTTTTCAATTACGACAGCTTGTCTAGCAAAAAAAGAAAAAAAAAGAAAAAAATCTTGATGCTTTGGAATCTGGCTACAAGGCACTACATGGTTTAAAAGGAAAATGCCACCTCTGTGTTTCCTTTCCACAGTTCAGTAATGAATAGAGAATTGTCCAAGTAGCCATCCAATTTATGCACTGGAAAACTGGACGGACAGCACTAGAAGCACAATCCTGTTTGCTTAAAATTTGCCAAAGCTATCTCCACTAATATACCTAAATAGGGTCATTCTGAAGTTTCCTCTGCTTCCTTTTGTTTAAGAATGGAAAGCCATAAATGAGAGAGAAAATTGAAATGATTCACTCCTAACTGGTTTGTAGAGGTTGTGCATTCCTCTGATTAGTCTGATATAACTTCCAATTATTTCATCTATAAATCTTTTACTTGCTGTCACAAAACTCTTGCAGCTTTCAGACGGCCATGGCCATTAAAACTAACTTTTTTAAAGCAGTGTATTTTCAAAATGTTTTTTAAAATCTAAGCTTCATAAATGTGTGTTTGTGATGTCAGGATGTTTAAATGAGTGTTCTTTAGCTTCTAAACTGAACGAAGGTGTAAAATGTGTTATCTGTATTTAATGGCTGACTCCCCTATTAAATCATTTCTGAATATTACTACACAAATGGGAGAGGGTGGTTAATATAAAACACCTTTAAGTGATTAACTGTCATTGCTGCTGTTTGGTTATGCCAGTAACATTCTAATGCTTCTGTGGGTAGTGGATACAATTCAGTGTTTTTTATCCTGTTAAGTATGTGAATGTTTTTGTTTTTTTTTTTTAATAATACTGTTTGACATAAAACTGGATAAAAGAAATGCTCAAGTAAAATGTGGAAGCAATTACTATGACTGAAGATATGATAAAAGAAGAACACAAAGACTTGCACAAGAAAGATAGAGTGCAATGTTGTTGGAGAGAATATGAGAGACATGTAAAGCAAAATGAACTAAACTAGTGCAGTAAATGTTAGAACTCTCTGTGTAGAATTTTATAAAAATAAAATTGCATGTATATTTTCAGTGATGAGCATATATTAAGTATGTGATACAGATACTAGACATTAATAGAATTATATTAAAGTTTGATTATTATGTAATCTGCAACATAATTGTTTACAAAAAAGCCTAAAGTAAAACAATAGTGCATGATTTTCTCCTCACTTAATGGCATGCTGATGTAGTACCATGGACGTCAGGGGTTCCTCCTGATTTACACCAATGTAAGAAGAGAATAAACCCCATAAACATCTTAATTGTAATTCCAATATTAACAAAAAAAATCCCTTTTGGCTCTTTTGTGATGTTGAAAGGCAATTTCCACGTCCGTTCTACCTTTGAAATCCTTACAGTTAACGGATCTGTATATTTCTTGATGGAGAAGGACTTTCATAAGTGTGCATGATCAAACATCCAGTAAAATAGTGCAATTTTTGTTTTTAAACCATCACACACACACACACACACACACACACAAAGTGCTATTATTCGGCTATACAAATGTGTGCTCATAGTGAGCTTTGACATGTTAATCAGTGGAGCTTGACTTTTGTTTCCTGCAGCAAATTTTAAAACTATTTCATCATTAGTTGACTCCTTGCACAATAAAAGAGTGGCCAAAATTATAGCAGAAATAACATTGCTTATGGTAGTTTAAACTGTTGTTAGTGTGCAGCTAGTTCTCGATATGATTCTTGCATTGATTAGATTCTTGGTTTGTGTCTTGGAGGCTGTTTACAGAAAAAGTTGACTTAGTACATTTGTTACAAAGGGGGATGACTTTTCTTAATCATCAAGTATAGTTGATTTCTTTCTTTTTTTTTTTTTTAAGTGTCTTACTTTTCCTCCATCCCTTTACACACTCTGTGCCTCAAGACGTGGCTCAACTTTTCCTCTGCAAGCTGAACTTTGCTCCTTTGAGCAGGGACAGACAGCACAAAACATGAAGAGTTAGTGTGTAAGCTTTTCTTTCTTTCTTTCTTTCTTTCTTTCAGAAGGATAAAAAAGAGTTTGGTTTATCTAGAGATGAATCCCTCAGTTAAGATGTCCTCTTCATTCAAATACATATGTGAAAATTATCAACCTCACTTAACAATATTGTCTAGTTCGTGAAATAATGCAGTAGTCACCCAAACAGTAAGCATGCAAATAATGAGCTCTTTCCCCATTTTTTAATATTTAATTCAGAAATCTTTTATTGGCTGAGCAAAGAAGAATTTTTGGAATTTATGGAATCCAGTAACTAAAGGCTTTAAGTGGGGGAAAGATTTATCTTAACGTAGTGTTTCTAGCATAACAATTTTCTTTCATTATCTTTTTGCTTTTAATCTTGTTTCTCTGTATTTGGGGGTAGCAGGAAGGAAAAGGAAGGGGTCATCTGTACTTATAGCCAAGCCTAGAGAGTGAGCAGTGTCAGGCCTCTGCTTTCCTTTAGAGTGAGGTTAGTGCAGTTCTGCTGGCTTCCTTTGGAAGGAAACGCCAGGTTCCCTGTGCTAACATCATCCCTTATTAAGACATAATCTCTCATTATGCAACATGTTTATATGTATTTTCTTGAATGGAAAGGCCAGCTCAATAAATGGGCATGAGAATATGCTACTTAAAGCTGAATGGCATTGTGTTTCTTAGAAAGTCACCGTATACCTGTTGTAGCCGCTGCCTGGGCTTAAGAAATGCGTACAGTATGTGTGTGGTAATGGTAAGGAGGAGGGTGGAGGGGCTCTGCTGTTGCTGCTAAGAGCTCTCTGCTCTTAATCCTGGGCCATGTCAGGAGCATTCTAAAGCAGTTTATCTTCATATGTCGTCTTGTATATAAGAAACAATGCTAAACCCAGCAAAACTCATTTCATATGTAGCTTTTTCCACAGCCTTCAGATCAAAGTTATTTTCTTCGGGCTGGACTAAATTATACACAGGTCCCAGGAGTGAAGGACACTGAATTAATGCACTATGTCACCCAGTACTGGCTATAGAATATTTTTATCGAAGCCTGAGACACAACATCTCTTTACTATTGCATTAAAAATTAATGCACAGATTGCCAAAAAGAGCAAAATGCATAAATAACAAAAACAAATTTTGCAAAGCCTTTGTACAGTTTGGAGTCACCTTAAGCAGCAGTTTTTTAAAGGCTAGTATTAGATATTTCTAAATATACATTTAATCGGTATTTGTTCTCCTTTAGCTAATTAGCAGAGAGGTACACTAATCTCAATAAAACAACTGTATATAACTTGGTGTGGCAGTAGGTGTTGGAACTGGCATTTTTAAAAAGGTAGGAATGCACTGTTCATTCTAGGCAGTGCCATGAGGTTATGAGCCCCTATACATTTGATTTTTTGACCCATGTTAGTTTAGTGTATTGGATCAAAATTGACTACAGTTTATTTCAAACTTACTGAAATTGATGTTTGCCTTTGCAAACTTAGGGAGACCAGGTCCATGTAGGCAAATCTCTGGAATTAACCCTCTCTAAATATACACAAAGCTATTTGGGTTTAATACAGGACAGTGACTGAGATTTAAAAAAATATCGTAGTGGCATAAACTGAGGCTTGCACAGTTTGCTGCTGATGTTATTTGGAAGTAAGGATGCAAATTTTTCTAATATAACAAAAACGAAGTCTTTAACATTATTGGAATTTTGGTCTTAAAAGTTGGACACTGAATGCAGTGCCCATCTCTGATTGTTGATATTTAAACAGAGATTGGTTCCAAATATGTTGAAAAAGGCATGATATAAATGAGTGTTAGGATTCAGCGTCCGTTAAAGCTCTATTTATCCTGCACACAGTTTGTCTGAATAAAGCATGTTCCTTTATTGCAGTTTTAACCCCATTTATCCCCATGCACTAGTACTCACCTGTTATTTACACAAGGAAGAGAAGGTCGAGACTGCAGAACAAGGGGGGTGCTCTTTTGTGATATAGAACATACATATTCATTAACTCTGCTCTCCCTATGGGCACTTGTCGTATGTTCTGATGATCTTCGTATGACAAAAGGAAGTGGGGGTAAAAGGGGAATTGCCTCAATGGATTGAAGATAACACGAGAAAAGGTAAAAGACACACCATGACAAATGGGCTACCAAACAGTAAGTTTAAAAGTGAACTAGAAGCTTTGTACCAGAAGAAATACATGTGATCTGTGATCAATAGCAGTGTATATACAGACCAAAATATTACAAATAAAAACATAAGTAGAAAATCAGAAATGGACCGAAAAACCTAGATATGAACCTCTAGGAACTCTGAGAAAATTTAGCTCTCGATCTGAGCTTTGCATATCTAGCCCGTCATTACTGAAAATCCATGTTTCTTCCACCTGCTTGCTAAAACACCAATTCAGGATTCCGTGTTTCCTCTGCAACAACTGATGGCATGACAAAGACAAATAAACAGCGCAAGTATTACATCTAGTCTGGTTTCAGGGGGTGCTGTTTCTACACTGGCAAGGGAAATATTGGATCCTGAACACTAGTCTTGGAAAGGAAACAAAGCAGGAGATTACTTTCAGCTATCCAGTTTAAAATTGTTGTGTGTGTTTGTTTAAAGATCTCACAAAGCTCCAATTTAAGTCAATGATAGCTTAAGTGCCTACTTCAGTGGGAGCAGGATCAGACCCTAAGTCTGCATATGTGTGTGTATATATATATTGCTTTTCAGTACACCAAAAAATAGTATCCAACAGTATATTCTGCTATAATCAGTAAAAACAAGTCTTACCAAATTGACTATTATAGTTATCAAAATCCCTGCAGTTACACTGCAATAGTTATACTGCTTCTCATGTTGATGGAGGCATGAATTTTGCAGAAGGGTTGTCAGGTGGTATGTTAAATGATCTACAGTAGATTGTGGCAATGCATATGTATTCAGTGGACAAAAAAAGGACATTTTTCTTACAATTACAGTGGCTTTTTTTGTGCACTTGTGCTTTCACCTAGCACCCACTCAGAAATTACTATTGTGAGTTATTATTTGTGCAGCACCCACACCTTGCTAGACTGTTTACAATTATGGCCTTTCCTCTTAGGAACTTGCAATGTAAGAAGACAATGTACAGATGCAAAGAATCAGAATGGGTAGCAACAAAAAAGCCGCATGTATGAATGGTAGTGTGGCAAAAAGTCTTGTAATACTATTTTTTTTCTTCCTTATTATGCAGTTGTTTTAAAGGAGCCTATGAACACTTTTGTGTGTGTAGTGGGAGTAGCATTAAGGGAGCACTTGGGTTTGTAGAATTATTTGAAGAAATGCATCTTATATTTGTGTGTGTCAATCTTACGTGTAAAAAAGGACCTGATAGATACGTGCGTAAATGGATTCACCCACAGTATGTAACCATAACTAATCAATGCAGTTACAATATAAGGCAGGGAGTATTTGGCTGAGAACAAAATACATTACACCTAAGGGACATCACCACCATTACAGATAAATTGATATTTCTGAATTTGCATAGAAAGAGGTCAATTCAGTGCATAAGTAATATGTGTTGTCCACATTGACTGTTATTTCTCTGTCCATCGGTCTCTGTCTATCTTTTTTAATTTCATAGAGCTTTTGATGTCATGGGATCTTAACTATACCTGCTAAAGAACATTTAGCCAGAAACGCCTTTGTGATTTTTTAAAAGCGCTGCTTTATGTAAATGAGAAGGAATGGGGGGGGGGGAGAAAAAGTAATTTGCTGTAAATGTATTGTAATTTGCAGTCGTGAGGTGTGAAAGTGTGATTTAAAGGAATAATCATTTGACAGTATTTAAATTAGATAATTGGGACACAATAGTTTGAAACTACAGGTTCTACGAATCATTCTTTAACCAGTTCCAAGCTCCCAAATGTGTTGTGTATTTGTAGTTGTTTTAACGTGCTAGTGACTTTAGGGAATATACACATAACAGAGCTAAAAACAGTATGGTTTAAAGAGCGGTTGGAATGGCACCTATTAGGTGACAGTTGTTCTCAGGGCATCTGCTAGCAGTTGAAGTTTAAAAACCTGATCTTGCTCCCATTGAAGTCAATGGCAAAACTTCTATTGACTCAAATGGAAGCAAGACCGGACCTTAGCATGAAAATGCGGACAACACTTTAAAATCTTGTTTTCCCAGGTTTACAGCATGTGTAAAAGTTAACCCTGAGCTCTCACTTGCCAAACAAACTCTCCAAAGCTGGGCCCTGGCCTTGCCCTCTGATCGGCATGGGTGGAGCCTTGTGTCTGTGCAGCATCCCATGAAATGAAGGGGGTTCCTCCTTCCTCCTGTTTAAAATAACTAGTTAGTATATGTTTTTGGTCTCATGTTATTTTGAAGGTTCAAGACAACCCCACACCCTGCCATCACCTCAATCCCTGCCATTCTTGAAAGAGTTGTAACCCATTAGAATTGTTGGGATATGCTGAATAGTAAACTATTTCTTCTCCCCGCCTCCCCTGAAATGATACGCCTTGCTAAAGTTTCTAATACAAATCTCATATTGAATCAAGAGAAAGGTTGTAACATAAACCAGTCAATTAAAGTTCAAAGGAGGGCTGCTGCTTTGCATTTATCTCTTAGTGGGTCCAACCCTGTGAGATGCTGAGCTCTTTCAACTCCCATTGAAGTCAATGTGGATTGAGAACACTCTGCACCTTACAGCAGACACTCAGTATCTTGAAGGATTAGGCCCCATATGTGCATCTGTGATGCCTAGGAAGAACTTGGACATGTTAAAACACTGCCAGGCTTTAAATTGTCAGTTTCCTTATACTTATTCCTTATTGTCAGTTAATTTTGTCACAAAGCTAGCATTATTTGCATATAGTTTTTATCTGTAAAGCTGAAATTGCAAGTATACTTCTGCTTTATGGAATTAAGTGTATAACACTCTGAAAGTCTTATTTAATAAGTTTTGCATTTTCAGATTAAATACATAAAAGCAGAAGGAAAAAAAGAGTGATTAAACATTGAGTAAAAACGGAATTGTATAATAAAGTTGTTGGCAATGATAATTATTCTAAATGTAGTCCAAACAGATCCAGCTGCTTAGAATTATGGAGGAGAAATGTAAAATAATGCTGTCAGAAGAAAAAAAAATGCTTAGGATTTTTAGCACCGTACCTGCTGCTTATATATAACATGTTAAATTATCTTAAAATCAATTTTCTGTTAAATAGCATTCTATATTTAAAGAATTGAATTGTTGCCTTATGCATTTTGCTGTTCAGATTAATACAGTTTACACACTTATTTCATAAATGTAGGTAACATTAGTTGATTCCTAAATTAGCATGGGTTTAAAAACATATAGCCTTACTTTGCTTGGTTTTATTTTCACTAAACATTTAAGCAATTACAAATATGCCCCACAAATGACTGCTTATTATTTCAGAATTCAGAGTATGTTAAAAGAATGCAACTTCTAACTACGTTCTTATTACCTGACTTTACCCTTTGATATCAGCCTTAGCATGCCTAAAAGAAAACACCAAAAAAGCTCTGTCAAACAAAAGAGAACAGAACAAAAATAATGCTCCCACAAACACCGAGGATCTATGAGGGAAAAAAAGAACACATTTGCTCACCAGAAAAAGTGTAAATTGCATTTTTTATTCTGACTCATAAGTTTGACCCTTGTGATCACTATTTACAAAAGGAGTTAAGCAACAAAGTTTTTTTTTATGCTCATTCAAATTAATGTCAAATTGAGGAAAAAGCTCTTTGTGCCCCCAGGTCCAGGACAGCCTAGTGGACTTCACATAAATACATATTTCTTCAGTGTGTACTAATATAAAGTAGGTTTCAGAGTAGCAGCCGTGTTAGTCTGTATTCGCAAAAAGAAAAGGAGTACTTGTGGCACCTTAGAGACTAACCAATTTATTTGAGCATAAGCTTTCGTGAGCTACAGCTCACTTCATCAGATGCACGTAGCTCACGAAAGCTTATGCTCAAATAAATTGGTTAGTCTCTAAGATGCCACAAGTCCTCCTTTTCTTTTTGCTTATGGGACACCGTACAATAGATGTTGTTATACTGTGGCATAGCGAATAGCTTCTTTTATTTTACTAAAGTGGCCTCGCATTCTTTCACTTGGCAATAAAGGCATTTTGCCCAAATTACAAAATGCACATTCATTAACTAATACACAAGTTTTGCCCAAACTGTCTGCAAAAGTAAAGGCTGTGTCTGTGCCCATTTTACTTTATCTTTCTCGTAACTTTCACTGCAGCTAGCTGCTGAATTCTTTTCCAAGACCCTTTCTCATGGCACTCATTCATGTGTATCTAGTGAAGAACAATCTATTCACGTTATTGTGCATCTATATATAACAGAACCCTTCTGTGTTGTGGTAACCTTTCAAGCCCAACATCACAGAACATGGATAACACACATATATATCTAAATATTTTACAGTGCGAATGAATTTGCATGTCTTTTAGGCAGTTTTGTGTTACAGAAATGTTAATATTCTTTCCTTTTAAAAAGGTTGGAAGTAAATCCCACAATCCTAGGAGAATTTTGGATGCTGGCTACTTGCAATTAGCTTTTGGCGATTTGCTCTTAAGATTTCTAGCTGAATTTAACAAAAGTATGATTTCTGAAAAACTGCTGCTGGTTCCTCATTAAAACTACAGATTTCATAACTGAGTGAGATTTCACACAATTACATGATACATTTCCCCTTTTAAAATGCAATGGTTGAAACATCAGAAACAATTAGCAAAAAAAGATTAAATTAATTCCAAATGAAAGTAATACATCTGCCAATAACTCAGCCTCAAAACTGCATTTGTCAAAGGAATTTCTATAGGCTACAGGGTAACTGGATAATGGTTAACAGGCATTTTTCTTCAAGTTGTCATAAGTGCTTGAAAAATGGGGACGGGGGATTAGGGGGAGATAGAACTGGGAAAAAACAAACAAAAATCCCACCAGACCTAATCAGTGGCATGCTCGTGTGGAATGAGATCTGCAGTATTTGTACTAATAAAATATAAGGCTCAATTAAGCTTTACTTTGCAGTTTTCAGGCTAAATTTAACTGATTTAGTGATTTGCAGATGACTCCTAAAAATAAATAAATAATCCAAATGCATATTACTGCAACTGCAATAAAATATATTTTCAAATGAATCCTGTTGCTTTCTTCATTTATTGTATAATTACTGCAATCCTTCCCACCTTGTTTTCAGTATTTCTTAATCATTAAGTCGGAAGCATGACAGCAGTGCCAGCCCTGGCGTGATTCTCTTTGACTAAAACCTTGTAAATTAACACAATTAGCACAGCATCATCCTGCTAATTAACTTCCAGTGTCTGGTGCAGCGGTTTTGCAAACAAGGAAGAGAGGGAGTCAGAAGGGAATAAACATGCCATTCTGTTACCAAACTGTGTGCTGTGTTAGGTTTAGCTCAGTGAGGCTAAGCTGGCCATGTCAGATGCCAGAGTCAAGCAATGAAGAGCTAAAGGGGTTGGGGGGAAAAACAGGAGGGGGTAGAAGCTGTCAAAATAGACTGCAGTAATTCAGAAGGGAGCTAGTGCCACAGATGCTTCATTTAGACTAGGCCTCCTCCTTATCAGGGAATCTGTGCCAGAGGGCGCAAGACTGTTTGCAAAAATCACTTTTGGTAATACGAGAGAGATTAAGGTGGCCTATTTGATACAGCTGTACAAAAATCAGGAACTGTCTACCATACACAGGTAAGAGTTGGAGGGGTGATTATAATACTTGTAAATTGCTCTTACTGCGTATGATGGATTTAAAAAATCATCCCATTATTTGCGAGATTAATTGCTTTAAAGTGATAGTCACACAAGCACATTTTGTTATTTAGTTTACTGTACTGACAGGGCTGATAGCCAGCAGTGTGTGTCACAGAACTTTTAGGGGCTAGACTGCAATTCTTTTCTTTTTTCGGTACCCTGGAGGCTCTGAGGGGGGAAAAAAAGAAAAAACAAGCAAGGAGACCGACAGACAAGTAATGCTTGTTTTTTTTTCCCAGAGCCTCAACAACAGAACTGAGAGGCAGAAAGGAGCCAGTTGTAATTCATACCGAGTTGTAGGCTTTGTGTGATGAAAGCGACGGAGCGCTGCCTGGGAGATTGCTTTGCTGCACTCCACGAAGCAGATTTGAAACTGTCGTGGACCACTTTAGATGAGAGTTGGATTATGGAATGACCTGCTATGTCTGTGTCATATTGTTCTGCGCAGGGTGCATTATACTGTGCTAACTAGGTGTTCAGTACCAAATAAGAGAGGTATCCTAGATGTGATCTGTCAGCTGTGTCTCATATTTTTATATTGGTTAAAATATAAAACTGAAACTGTGATAAGAGAAGACAGAACAGTTGGGTATCTTGTATGTTAACAAAAATCCACACTCTGGGTACTTAAAATATATTGGGTCTTGTTTAATTACTTTAAGTAATCTGTCTTTAAGAAAACAAATCTTTTCCCCCCATCTAAATTAGCAAAAGTACGGCTGTGTGTGTGTGTCTATATTAAACAGACCTGACTATTGATAGTGTTTTACAAAGACATTCAATTGCATGTGTAGTGTGACTTTTTTTTTTTTTTAAATCTATAGTATAAATACAGTTGTCACTATGCAGGTAACTAAAGAAATATAAACAGATAACACTTTTAAAAATTCATTTTCAGAGCATCTGAAAATGGCTCAGACCACTGTTAACTGTGTTTTCCCCCCAACCCTAGGCTTGAAGATGCAGTGGACGCCGGAGCATGCACAGTGGCCAGAACAGCACTTTGATATCACTTCGACTACCCGGTCTCCTGCTCACAAGGTGGAAGCATACCGTGGACACCTGCAGCGCACCTATCAATATGCCTGGGCCAATGATGACATCTCTGCTCTGACTGCCTCAAATCTATTGAAAAAATATGCAGAAAAGTATTCTGGTATTTTAGAAGGCCCAGCCGACCGACCCATCCTTAGTAACTATTCCGAAGCTCCGACAGCACTGGTGAATGGTCGGAAGAATGAAAATGAACCCTGGCAGCCTTCTTTGAACTCAGAGAGTGTTTATCCTATGAACTGTGTCCCGGACGTTATTACTGCCAGCAAAGCTGGAGTAAGTGCAGCCCTCCCTCCAGCAGATGTCTCTGCTAGTATAGGGAGCTCACCTGGGGTGGCCAGTAACCTGACAGAACCTAGTTATTCTAGTAGTACCTGCGGAAGTCATACAGTACCTAGTCTTCATTCAGGGCTCCCATCTCAGGAATATGCCACAGGATACAATGGATCTTATTTACATACTAGTTACAGTGGCCAGCCAACACCTGCACTTCCATCACCTCATCCATCCCCTTTGCATAGCTCTGGCCTCTTACAGCCACCACCACCGCCACCACCAGCCCTAGTCCCAGGGTACAATGGGACTTCTAACCTCTCCAGTTACAGCTACCCATCTGCTAGTTATCCTCCTCAAACTGCTGTTGGGCCTGGGTACAGCCCTGGTGGTGCCCCACCTCCCTCAGCATACCTGCCTTCAGGAATTCCTGCTCCTACTCCTCTCCCCCCTACCACTGTACCTGGCTACACCTACCAGAGTCACGGTTTGACGCCCATTGCACCATCAGCTCTGACAAACAGTTCCGCAAGTTCTCTCAAAAGGAAAGCTTTCTATATGGCAGGGCAAGGAGAAATGGACTCCAGTTATGGAAATTACAGCTATGGCCAACAGAGATCTACACAGAGTCCCATGTACAGAATGCCCGACAACAGCATTTCAAATGCAAACAGGGGGAATGGCTTTGACAGAAGTGCTGAAACATCATCCTTAGCATTTAAGCCAACAAAGCAGCTAATGTCCTCTGAGCAGCAAAGGAAATTCAGTAGCCAGTCCAGCAGGGCTCTGACACCCCCTTCCTATAGTACTGCTAAAAATTCATTGGGATCAAGAACAAGTGAATCTTTTGGGAAGTATACCTCCCCAGTAATGAACGACCATGGGGATGAGCACAGGCAGCTCCTCCCTCACCCAATGCAAGGCCCGGGACTTCGTGCAGCTACCTCATCCAACCACTCTGTGGACGAGCAACTGAAGAATGCTGACACACACCTCATTGACCTTGTAACCAATGAGATTATCAACCAAGGACCTCCTGTGGACTGGAATGACATTGCTGGCCTAGATTTGGTAAAGGCTGTCATTAAAGAGGAGGTTTTATGGCCGGTGTTGAGGTCAGATGCATTCAATGGACTGACTGCTCTACCTCGGAGCATTCTTTTATTTGGACCTCGGGGAACAGGCAAAACATTAATGGGTAGATGTATAGCTAGTCAGCTAGGGGCCACGTTTTTCAAAATCGCTGGCTCTGGGCTTGTCACAAAGTGGTTAGGGGAAGGAGAAAAAATTGTTCACGCTTCCTTCCTCGTGGCAAGATGTCGCCAGCCCTCAGTGATTTTTGTTAGTGACATTGATATGCTTCTTTCATCTCAAGTGAGTGAAGAACACAGTCCAGTAAGTCGGATGAGAACCGAGTTCCTTATGCAGCTGGACACTGTTCTAACTTCTGCTGAGGACCAAATAGTAGTAATTTGCTCCACAAGTAAACCAGAAGAAATAGATGAATCTCTTCGAAGGTACTTCATGAAACGACTTTTAATCCCACTTCCTGACAGCACAGCGCGGCACCAGATAATAGTACAACTGCTCTCACAGCACAATTACTGTCTCAATGACAAGGAGGTTGCACTGCTTGTCCAGCGCACAGAAGGCTTTTCTGGACTGGACGTGGCTCATTTGTGTCAGGAAGCAGTGGTAGGCCCACTCCATGCCATGCCAGCCACAGACCTTTCAGCCATTATACCCAGCCAGCTGAGGCCAGTTACATATCAAGACTTTGAAAATGCATTCTGCAAGATACAGCCTAGCATATCTCAAAAAGAGCTTGATACATATGTTGAATGGAACAAAATGTTTGGTTGCAGTCAGTGATACTTCTTTAAAAAAAAAATTGAAATGAATGTTGGCACACACACAACCTGCTACATAGGGTATAGAACCCCTTTTCAGTAGTGTTAAAATTGCAAAGGGTACTGGGAAGACTACAGTTATCTTGCATCTAAAGAGTTAGGGTAGACTTGAAGGAAAAGTGCATCAAGCAAGAGCTGTTGATCTGAAAAACCACACATGACAGAAAGCATATGTTGATGCTCAGTTCTGTTCAAGCTAGACAACACTCACCAAGGAGCAAGGTGCAAGTGGGTTGATTTCAGAAGGACATGAACCCTGTGTGTTGATTCCATTCTGCTGTTCTTGAGATTTAGTTGCTGTCAAGTGCCTGAAGTGGTGCTTTATTTTTTGTTTGCCTCACAATTACATTGGTGGCATGTGCTAATATAAAGAGCTTTAACTTCAAACATTATTGGACTAAAGAGATGAACGGTTGTGTTGCGACAGAGAACCAGATTTTTGCTATTCTAAGAGCAACAGTATTCCTCAATCCTGTCTGTTCTGCAGTATTAAACTAAGAACAGGTAAAACAGGGTAATGGTAATCTGGACCTTAATTTCTGCAGTTCATTTCTTTTAATGTTCTGTCTGCAAAAACTCAGGAAAGTGATTGTGATTTGTACAGTACCTCAAAGGAATGTGTTGAAAGCACTATGTACTGCTGAGAGTTATAGGCTAGGCTTCAATGTTACTTTATATTAAATATGTATGTTTACCTCAACAATTGGAAAATGGCAAGGAAATTACTTTGAATGTATCCAGGAAAATACTGAAGTGTGATATGAATGAATCTTTACAATTTTAAAGTAGAAACAGAAGGATTTCCCAGTGTTAAGAAATGGGTCTTTTGCCAATTTTGGGGATCAGACCAGAGCAGAATAATTCTCTTCATGTCAGTAAACTGGAAGAGTATTTAGTATATTGCTCCTTGATAATTATGTGATACAGTCTTCAGAAGGTGCACAGATGAAAAGAGAGCCACTTAATCAGTTTATATTAGCATCTGGAACGGTTAAACATGAGATTTGGTAGGACTCCGAGAAACAAATTCCCTTAAACTATGACTTCAGGCATTTTATTTCTTGGCTCTGGTTGTAGTTTTGTGGTAATTTCGGTAAGGCTGAAGGGAGTGGAATCATTGTAGGTCACTGGCATCGCTCTAGTTGCAGGACTGTTCAGAGCAATGCAGTAGACTGCGACCAAACAATACAAATAACAAAGCAAAACTGAACCCTCAAAGTACATTTTTTCCCCTCGCAAACTGTAAAGTTTAGTTTTTATTGTGTACATATGGCTCCATTGTCCTTACTGCAATCTTCATTTAGTATCTGTTAGAAATCTTCCAGGATGGATTGTGCCCACCATTATTTCTACCTCAGTTTTGTTACATTTCTCTTGGAAAGCAAAGTAAGAAATAGAGCAAAAAATTAAAGTCAGATTACATTAGGAATGCTAACCTGCTCAACGAGTTTCAGAGAGCTGCTGTTTTCCCTCAAGTCAAGTTTCTCTCTGTACCTTACATGCTCTCCTTTCTCTCCTCCCCCCACTACACATACTACAGAGTCTTCCTTCTGGAAAGACTAGCCGGCATGTGTGGCATTTTGCTCCATTCTTCCCCCGCCCCACAGTGTCTTTCTTTTTATCCTTTAATGCTTTATGTGCAACTCCTTTCATGACAGCTGACTGATGTTGGGTAATGTCTCTGAACAGGAGCAGAGTATGCTGCAGCTGCCCAAAGCCTCTGCTACTGCATGAGCAGAACAGCCTTGCTTTTTATTTTATTATATTTTGGTTTACTTTCAAGAGACAGTAACAAAACTGTTGCATAGCACTGGCATTGATTGTTTCTGTTAAGTAATGTACATTCAAAACCATTAAATAAATGCACTGAAAAGCCCCAAGAAGAGAGCTACCAATCTGTTACCAGATCATGTTTGTCTTCTTTA
Organism: Natator depressus; assembly: GCF_965152275.1. Lineage (NCBI taxonomy): Eukaryota > Metazoa > Chordata > Testudines > Cheloniidae > Natator > Natator depressus. Next base: position 34,778,496 of record NC_134244.1, on the reverse strand, counting down.
AAAAAAAAAAAAAAAAATTATACAGATCTCAATGTTAAATCACTTGAAACATTTCGCGTTTAGAAAGCTAATGAGGGATTTCATGATATCGCTGGGAATTTGACTCTTGATTACTGCTTTCCTTTACCTTTCTTTTAAAATATAGATAAATAAACCAGAGCAAATAAACCAAAATTTAATTTAAGAAGAATTCCTGGCAAACATTTTGTCAATCTAAAGTTTATGTTTTAAACATGAAAGTACCATTTTTAAAACAGTGCCTTTCATTAAGGATACAGAAAGTAAGACTTAAATACACCACCTGCTTTTTCAACAAGTGACTAACATACACAATCATTCTTCTGACCCACTCTTTCTGCTTCCTCCCAAGCCCCCTCTTCTGCCATTTTACCTACCTTAGTGTTGGTAAATTCTGAGATCCCCATTAGCTGTAGGTTCATATTGATCTCACTGACAAGTTTTACTATTGCAGGTTGCTGACTCATTTTCTGTCTTAGACATTATATTTCATGACTGCCATCAAGCTGTGCTCATCTGAAAGTAGGGTGACGAGGTGTCCCAATTTTATAGGGACAGTCCCGATATTTGGTGCTTTTTCTTATATAGGCTCCTGTTACACACCAGCACCACCACCACCCTCTGTCCCGATTTTTCACACTTGCTATCTGGTCAGCCTATCTGAAAGGTTCAGGCAACTTTTGACAAACCAGCTCTTGTTTTAAACCACTTCTGATAAATCCATAATATTAACAGTTTTTTGTGACTAGTAAAAGTAATGCCAAATTCTGGACTGCACGAGTGTATTTTTCCCCACCTTTTACCTAGAACACAATTAAATGAAATTATAGATATTCATTTTGGCTTCCAGCTTTACATGATTATCTATAAAAATACAATTCAGTAGTCAGTTTCTCAGAGTGTATCTTAATGAACATGACAGGCAGGCAGAAAAGACAATGGGAAGATGCGAGTACCACAAGCTCAGATTCCAGGGGCTTGATTCAACCCTGCAGGCACGGAAAGCTGGAAATTTCACCCCACCGTCTAGCAACTGCACCTGGGGCTAGGAGGTGAGTGGATTCACCCTTCTCCCAAGGAAGGGTAGTTTTTTCTTGCACCTCTGCCCTTCCTTTGAGGTCTTGTTAGAGAGGGCAACTATAAAGTATGGTCAGAGCTCTGCCAGAGGAAGTTCCTTGGAAAATACACTCAGCCAGCTCTTCTCCAGTGTGTTCAGGCTACATCTTCTCCCTTGACAGAATTTAGGGCTGAGCTGGCAACTTCCAGGCCCCTCTCGTTAAATAGGGTTGTGCACGCCTTGTGTGGCTCTGATCTCCTGAAGGCATGCTTCCAGCCATGAGTGTTCCAGCAGGAATGAAGCAATCCCCAGGACTTGAGCTCTGAGAAACTTGGATATGTCACAAAGGTTAAGATCACTTTTGGGCGGGGGAGACAACCAGCTTCCTCAGGCTGCAATATTTGCTAGTTTTTGAAAGAGCTTTGCAGGAAGCTGTTTGCTGTCTGTTGCAATTGGTCATATCTGTGGGTGGGTCATGCTGCAGCTACAGAAGTGCATAAGAGAAAAGAGCAGCCAGACGTACAATTTCAAGTACTGGGGTTTTCTTGGATTTTAGGGAATTTGGGGTAAGATCATTAATGAATGACAGCTATATCAGCCTATCAGCATAGAAGCTTTGCCCATCATGTCTGCTTGTAGAATTGATAACTGAGAAGACCATTTTACATCCGCTTATGCACTTTTCTACCGCTGCAGTAACAATTCTAATAGCAGCAACAACAAAATAAAGTGGAGGAATATTTCTGCAAGCTGAAGGATCAATATCAATTCAAGGGTTTTTTTTATAATGACCTTATGTGAGAGACAAATGGAAATACTCTACACTTCTGGCATGCCTCTCTCCAAAATATTTAGAACATTAGTGATGATATTGAAAAGTTTGCTGACTGAGCTGATCAATGGAATGTGAAGGCAGTTTACTTTAAGGCTATTTACTTTCACACAGAATATTTATCTATTAGTCAGTTTGTATTCCACTCAACGGCGGATAGAGGGGGCAACATGTTTTCTTGTGTGTTTCAAACCCATGATGGAGAAAATAAACCATTCCACTAAACTACATAGGCTAATCAGCATCTGGGAAAGCGATGCCAGCTGCCCAGAAGCTAGGCTCTGTAAAATAGTACAAGGTCATTTTACATGGGTTTGCATAGTACGTTGCTATGCAGTTTTCAAAAGAAAATAATGTTGTGTAAAACTCCAAATCATTCCAATCGTTGTTTTGTAAACTTCAGTATATTTACATTCAAAAGCAAACTTTGGAATCCATACAGGGTTTCCACTATCTGAAAGTACATACAGCTTTAGGTATAAGTCCATGTGTTTCCACTGTCTGAAAATACATACAGCTTTAGGTATAAGCCCATGTGTTTCCTCTTAACCAGTGTATCATCAGCTAGAGTATATTGTATAAAATTGAAGGATACATGTCATCGTAAAATGAGGCCACTGAAATAAACTTCTAAAATTCTCCTTTCACTTACACCAGTGTGAAATTGGTATAACCCCAATGACTTCAGTGGAGTTTCACCCAGGAGAGAAGAGTCAACTCCAAAATGTATAAGCTATGTCCGTTGGTTTTTCATCATCAGATCTGCAAGCTAACATATATGCTATTTACAGCACTAACTCCCTTTCATCTTGTATGTGTGCCTATGTGTATATAACATTTATATGTACATACACACCAAGTCCAAGTAATATTTTTGTCTCTTTCCTTTGAGAAGTAAAAACTTTCTTTTTGTTTAATTGCCTGCAGAATTATGTGAAGCACATTCATAACCATGGCGGTATTAGTATTTCAAAATTCAAAAAACAAACAAAACAAAACAAAAAACCCAGCTGTACTGGTGACTAACCAATACATGAACTGAAGCTCATA